>NC_136799.1:41521110-41561110 GCF_951216825.1 Electrona antarctica
GGAGAGTTGGTGGTAACCAAATCGACCCTTATAGATCTTTAACTTTTGAGAGCGTAAACTCAAACCTAATGTAAGGGTCCATTTAGTTTCATGGACCCTTTCATTATTGTTAAACACCTGCATTACCTAATTTAGAAGAAGTCTACACAATTAGAGAATGTAGAATCATTTTTATTTTGATAGTTTGTGTGTGTTACCTCTCCTATGGTTTCCTTGATGTGAAAAGGGTTGAAAACCACTGCCCTAGAGCAGGGGTTCTCAACGTTTTTGGCCGGGGACCCCCGAAAATGCTTTGGCAACGTCTCGGGACCCCCGCCCCGCCCCCCTCCAGACCCCCAATATAAATTGACTGCTACAATAACCTTAAACCATTTTGGGCGGGAACCCCTTTTGGTGTTTTAAGCATTGTTATAATTTAGCTATTGAAAAATAGCAGATCTACAAGCTCATAGCGCGCCACCGAGTGGCGCGCTACGAGCTTGTAGGTCTGCTATTTTTGAAAAATCGTGAAAATAAAATTTAAAAAAAAATCTTTTTCTTTTTTTTTTTTTTTGAAAATAATTTGGGGACCCCCTAAAATTATTTGGCGACCCCCCGAGGGGTCGCGACCCACGGGTTGAGAACCCCTGCCCTAGAGAGTCACAAACATACCGTATATGGATTAGCTATCCAAAGAAGCAGGTTTTTGGAGAATGACATGCTGGTGTCATATTATCCAAATATCCACCTATGCTTGTGACCTCACTTTCACAACTGTGACGCCTACTTGTATAGTTTGGAGTAGTCTCTCTCTCTCTCTCTCTCTCTCTCTCTCTCTCTCTCTCTCTCTCTCTCTCTCTCTCTCTCTCTCTCTCTCTCTCTCTCTCCCCTCTCTCTCTCTCTCCCCTCTCTCTCTCTCTCTCTCTCTCTCCCCTCTCTCTCTCTCTCTCTCTCTCGTATTTGAGTTGGAATGGCTGGCAGCTATGAGCTAATCACCTTCCTCCATGCCCTGCAGCTGTGTCAAGCAAGCCTGAAGGATTCCACTGAGCTACTGTACCAACACGCGCACACACACATGCACACACGCACGCAAGCACACACGTGCGCATGCATGCAGACACACACGCACAAAGACGCATAGTGTACTCTGTAAAATCGGTGTAAAAACATACGGGGGTCCATTTGGTTACATTTGTGCACGCTCAGAGAAGCAAATAGGTGAATTAAAGCTGAGGATTTTACTATGGATATCGGGAAGGGCAAATCACAGCCACAAGGGTGTGTGTGTGTGTGTGTGTGTGTGTGTGTGTGTGTGTGTGTGTGTGTGTGTGTGTGTGTGTGTGTGTGTGTGTGTGTGTGTGTGTGTGTGTGTGTGTGTGCTGTACCCTGTACATTCCTGAGTATTAAAATGGACCCTTTCGGGTCCATGTGGTTACGTTTTGTACATGCTCAGAGTTACAAATGGAGGAATTATACCAACACCGAGGGTTTAACTATGCAAATCACAGCCACAAGGGTGTGTGTGCGTGTGTACGCGTGCATGTGCGTATGTGTAGTGATTAGTGAAGATAATCTTCAAGATGTGTAGTGAAGATGTGTGCGTGTGTAGTGAAGACGTGTGTATGTGCGTGCATGTGTGTGTGTGTGTGTGTGTGTGTGTGAGTGTGTGTGTGTGTGTGTGTGTGCGACTGTGCGTGCGTGTGTTTGTGTGAGTGCAGGTGCGCACGCGTGTGTGAGTTGGAAGTGACATTTCTGTGCTGACATGAAGAGGCACTCTGCCCTCCTCTCGCCTGGAGGCAGCTCCCGGGGAAAGACAGCGCCTGCAGGAGTCTCCTGCAGGCGGTCTCCCTGGGGGCATTCCATCCCATGCCGTACTCCTTACACCCAGTGCCAAACAGAAAAGCTCTTACACTGCGACAGGCACCAACCGACCGACCGACCGATCGTCCGCCCGACCAACCAACCAACCGACCGACCGACCGACCAACCAACCGACCGACCGACCGACCGACCGACCTGCACTAATCCAGCTGTAGTCTCCGTCCAGACCCCGTCCAATCCTCTGACAAAATACTGTTTATGCCACGTTGGAAGCGCCTGTCTGTATGTACAGTATGTACAGTGTGTTATATTCAGAAGAAAATGTGCTTGTGATCTTGTAGATTGGCTATTTTCAAATAGCCAATGTACATTGGGGTGCATGCGTGCGTGCGTGCGTGCGTGCGTGCGTGCGTGCGTGCGTGCGTGCGTGCGTGCGTGCGTGCGTGCGATCATGTGCGATCATGTGCGATCATGTGACCTTGTCACTTCGTTTGGGCTTTGCTCAATGTCCTATACGCACCCTCTCATGCCTAGTGTGAATTGGGGAGACAAAAAGGAAAGACGTATTACTGAAATACTTCAAACCTGGCCAGTGAGAGAAGGGAAAATCCACCGCACATAATCTTCACATCTCAGAAATCTGCCTGAGAATGATGGTGAACCAGGGAAACCACCAGAAAACCACGGAAAGTAAGATTGTAACCTGTAAGATCATTAATAAAGACAAAACCAGGGACTGCTCAACGGCAAAGAAACTGTAGCCTGCCACTATGGCCGTCTTGGAAGATAATTGAAAGTGCGGTTGTGCACACAATTAGGGCTGTTAAGAGTAAAAAAATATTCCACATAACAACTGTATCCCAAATAAGAACATTTTTCTTTGCTTTTTAGTTTTTATCCACTTTTTTCCTCCCCAGTTTAATCGTCGCGCCAATTGATTTCACCCCACACACATTTCTGCATGTTGTCACTGCTGTTGTATCCTACTATACTGGGAGGAGCCCCCACCGGGAGGACGAAGTAGGGTCTTCGTTATACTCCCGTTATACTCCCACCCGACACTCCCCGCTGACATGTGCCGCCCCCAGCCCGTAGGATTACGTGCAGATTACGCCTTGCTTCCCAACCCCGAACTCAGGGCCCATTGTGTTCGTATATAACAGACACTCGATTAGGCCGGATGCGTCACGGTGGATTCGAACCTCACAACCTCCATAGTGGTGGGCAGGTACTTCACCGCTGGAACACCCTCCAAGTGGGGCATTCGTTTACGGAAAAAATATACACAAAAAGAGGTTTCTGCCTGATAATAACCACATTTACAGACCCATAAGGGTCCATTTGGTTCCAAACTATCATTTAGCTGGGGACCCCCTGGAACTCCCTCAAGGACCCCAGGGGGTCCCCGGACCCCACTTTGGGAACCACTGTTGTAAATGATCTTCCAGGGGTGGACAGATTTGTTTTTTCTTCCCCTGTTACTGGGTTACATTTCAAATTAAGACTCGCTTTGCAACACAAACCGGTGGAAAAACGCAGGCGGCATAGAGACGCATCTCAAAATAAATACACAATCAATGTGCCGATCCAAGAAGTGTGCGTGTGCCGTGTGTGTGTGTGTGTGTGTGTGTGTGTGTGTGTGTGTGTGTGTGTGTGTGTGTTAGGGGGGCAGTGGGAGATGACAGACCTAATGAGGCCTGATCTTATTCTTCGTCTGCGACAGTGTCACTCCGCCGAAAAAGAGCCAAGCTTTTAGCTTGTACATCTGCTATTTTTTGACGAACGACACCATTGTGCGGCAAGGTACAAGTCAGGCGTGACTGGACACCAGGCATAAACTGATACCTTCCACACAAGCTTTAAACCCTCCAATAAACAGCCAAATAAGTGACTGCTCCAAGTCCAACACTGGTCTGATCATTAATCATCATTTGCCCTGCACATGAACACGACGTGCACAACGCGCGCACTCCCACGCACATACACAACGAGTGAGCAGTCAAGCCTGCATTTATACCTCGCCATGTGCGACGGTGTCCGTGCAGTACTTAGTTTAGACAGTTTTTGGTTTAGACTAGTCATTAGTCCTACAACTACAGTTGGGTGCCACCGATATTGTCCCTTATCATTTGACCCATTTAGGCCTGACCTCAAAATTTTAAAAAAAATCCTTCTAAATCCTCCAGTTTTCTGAAATAAATATTTTCACGATTTTTCAAAAATAGCAGATCTACAAGCTCATAGCGCGCCACCGAGTGGCGCGCTACGAGCTTGTAGGTCTGCTATTTTTCAATAGCTCAATTATAACAATGTTTAAAACACCAAAAGGGGTTCCCGCCCCAAAATGGGTTAACTGTCCTTTTGCGCAGATCATGCAAACCTCAGCAAAAAGAAAAGGACAATATCGATGGCCTCCAACTGTAGTTTAGACAGTTTTTGGTTTAGACTATAGTCATTGGTTAGACCAGTCATTAGTCCTACAACTACAACCTATCTCAAACCCTCACCCTAAACCTAACCTCCCACGGGGCAACACACCTAAACCTAACCTTAACCCATGTCTAACCAATGACTAGTCTAAACTAAGTATGCACCCCCACCTAAACCTAACCTTAACCCATGTCTAACCGATGACTAGTCTAAACTAAGTATGCACCCCCACCTAAACCTAACCTTAACCCATGTCTAACCGATGACTAGTCTAAACTAAGTATGCACCCCCACCTAAACCTAACCTTAACCCATGTCTAACCGATGACTAGTCTAAACTAAGTATGCACCCCGCAGCGCTCGAATCAAAGTATAGATACTCCTGCTCAAATGTAACTCGACTGCAATTAAAAGTTACAAGTTTGCTTTCCAAAGTTAAGTACTGTAGGTGTTCAAAAGTACAAATAACAGAAGTACATTGCGTTTTCCGATAGCAATGCATTATTGCTGCATTGGAAAGTAGGAGTTCCACTGTGAGATGAAAACATTTTCAACAATATCAGTACTATAGTGAAAAATAGCCGCAAACTACGAGCTCACAACGCGTCGCCCTGCGAGTACGTTGTGAGCAGTGAGCTTGTACATCGGGCTATTTTCGGGCACGAGACACCATCCTACCACTAAGTATAAATCAGGCTCTATGCAGAGGAGATGGAAGAAAAGTATCACCGCCCCCAATGTGCCCAACCCCCCCCCCCCACACACACACATATACACACACACACACAGTCTCCCCCTCAAATGCCCAATTGCTAGTCACCATAGGAGGGGATTGGGTTGCACGGATGAAGCAACTGAGTATATTTCATGCAACACAATACCAGTGACTTTGCTTACCCCCCCCCCCCCCCCCCCCCACTGCTCCTACCTCATTCCCACCACCCCCACATCACTTCTCTCCTATCCAACGCACACAGACATGAGATACGCTTTTTTTTTGTCTTTCTCCCCAGCCATGACAATTTCTCTCTCTCTCTCTCTCTCTCTCTCTCTCTCTCCCTCTCTCTCGCAAAGCAACCAAAAAAAGAAGCCTTGGAGGCCCTGTTGTTGTGGCCAACCTTGTGGGTGCATGAGAAAAGAAACATGCGGGTATCGCTTACACAAATGGCCTGCATGAATGTGCGAGCGCCAGACAAAATAATAGAATCTGAGCTGCCCTGGCGTGGCGTGGCAGACGAAGGGCCTTTTTCCTGTGCGTTCGCCGCTCGCAGACGCTTTCGGGATGCTTTATAATTATACATATGCGTGTGTGTTTCCTGCCCGGGGAGAAGGTGTGGATAGCGCAGAGCGCTATAGCCTGTTAGCGCTGTGCTTAAAGGGCTCTCGCGATTATGCAATTCCGCATGCCGATTAATTGACACACAGATAATTGCCATTAAAGATTTCATCGTGTTTTTGTCGGCTACAAAAACAATTTAAGCCTACTTCTGTTTGTCTGTTTAGGCTTTGAAGATGCACAGGGCAAAGCAAAGCAAAGTTACTATATTTACCCAGGGTAACTGGACTAAGCATCAGATACTTGTTTACAGCCAGGCCCTGCTCATAGAACATTTCATGGTAGTGGTTCAATGCCTTGCTCAAGGGCACTTCAGCGGTGGTCATTTTTAACTTGTCGGTCCGGGGATACGAACTGGCGACCTTCCGGTATCAAGACCGCGCCGCAAACTGTTCGGCCACCGCTGCCGGGCAAATGACAAAGGAATATACAAAGAAATGACTGACATATTTAATAACTTTATTGTATGAAGGTTCGTGGCTATAAAACCAGTGGTTCATAAACATTTTCATGTCTAGGACCTCCAAATTCATATTCTGGCTGTGGACCCACATCTGACATATCTTTTGAAAATAGCAGATCAACAATTGGCTACTTTTAAACTGATTTTGTTACTATTTTGATGTCATCAATATTAAGCCCATATATGAGAATGTCAATATATGGCCATATACTGTGACAGTCTCATGATAACCAGTGTGGTTGCCGCGACGCGAGTCACACTTGCAAATGAATGAATGTGGAGCTGACTATCATCACCTGGATCTCCATATATGAAGATCACGGCACTGACCTCATCAACCCCCGGGTAGCCATACATGTACTATATCTGCATATATGAGCCGGCCAGCCACTCTACATCTGACCTCACTGACACAAGATTAATTCATAGTTTTAACTCCTGCTTCTCAACCGAATTAAGAAGCTCTGTTGTTTCAGCGCGACCTCACCCTTTAGGGCGAGGTCGCTTCTCGCCCTCAGGGCGTCTTACTGATATCAACTATAGGGCCAATATGGGCACAAATCAACCCAAATCAGAAGGTTTTTCTTTGATAAGTGACACACATTAGGGAAATATGCCATGTGTTAGAGCGCATAATGGTGTTTGTGACAATTGCTTTGTGACAATGACATATCTTTATTTCCACCCCTCCCCCCCAGACTTCCCAGCATGCCACCTCCAAGTCACCTTGGAAAGCTTCAGTTGAAGAGGCGGGCACATCCAAAATGACCCATATGAATGCATATTTATAAAGCCTCGCGTCTGAAACCAACAAATGCCACAATCTGGAGGTCACCAGAGACATGGAAATAGACTGTTTGTGTCCCAACAATTGCATTATG
The DNA here is from genome assembly GCF_951216825.1 of Electrona antarctica. Lineage (NCBI taxonomy): Eukaryota > Metazoa > Chordata > Actinopteri > Myctophiformes > Myctophidae > Electrona > Electrona antarctica. The sequence continues at coordinate 41,528,021 of NC_136799.1, forward strand.
CAATGGCCTACTACGGTATCACTGACTGCCTATTCATGGCAGCTCTGTTCCAAAATGACTGGATTTCATGCTCGTTGGCAGTGGCGGAAAAAAAAGTACTAAAAATGGTTTACTTAATAAAAAGGTATCAGTGGGAATGTTCTCCCGAATACCGATGTGTGTCACCGCCGTGAGCCCCAAGGCCAGGGATGGAGATTATGTTCTCGCCCCTGCGCGCGTGTGTGTGTGTGTGTGTGTGTGTGTGTGTGTGTGTGTGTGTGTGTGTGTGTGTGCACACTGCCAGTAGGCCCATTTTTGAGTGGTGCAGCCACTCCAATGCACAGCACTGTGTGTCCCTGACTGGCTGGCTGGCTGGGTCCGAGCACGGAAATAGCGTTTTTTTTCACCACCAAGTGTAACTGTTGCGCAGCCTCACTCACTCGCACACACTCACACTCACACTCACACACACACACACACACACACACACACACACACACACACACACACACACACACACACACACACACACACACACACACACACGGCAGTATTTATATCAGCCAGATGATATGAGACTCCTTGCAACAAAACTGTTTGAAGGACATCAAGGCAACTCCTTCAACTGCCATTGGGGATAATATTATAATCCCCAGTGCATGCATGGTTTGGGCCTTACGTTGTCATTTAACACATTTTGACCTGAGATCAGATTCTAAAAATGTCTTCTACATCCTGACAGTTTTCTGAAAAAGCTATGTTTCTATGTCAGTCGTTCTTCGATTTTTCAAAAATAGCAGACCTACAAGCAGACCTACAAGCTATGAGCTTGTAGATCTGCTATTTTTCTATAGCTAAAGCATAACATAATGCTAACACCAAAAGGGCTTCCCGCCCTAAACCAGGGGTTCTCTTCTCAACCTGGGGATAGCCAGACATAGCGAGACATGGCCAAAGCATTTCCGGGGGTCCCCGCAGCCAGAAACGTTGAGAACGCCTGCCCTAAACAATCATTAAAAGTCCATAGACTTGGCTGGCCTATGAGGTCATTTCGGAAAGGCGCCCCTCAAAAGATTTTTTATTATGCCATGATTGGATTCCAATTTTGCGGGAATGGCCAATTCTGACCCCATATTTGAATCAGACCTGGAACACTCTACACGTTGTTATAGCCTACCTTTCAAGCTGGGAACACCTGTGTGTAGTTATTGCTATACAGTATATAGCAAAATTACATTTTTTGAGTGGTGCAACCACTCCCTTACGGAGCTATGTGTGTGGCTGGCTGGCTGGCTGGCTGCATGGCTGCCCACCTGGGTGCCTGGGTGGGTATGAGCACGAAAATAGCATGGTTGTTTTTCACCACCTGTGCGCAACCTAACACACACACAAACAAACACACACGCACATATTAACTGTATATATGATGATTTTACTGTACTGGCACACCCTAAATCATCATATATACAGTTAATATGTGCGTGTGTGTTTGTGTGTGTGTTAGGTTGCGCACAGGTGGTGCAAAACAACCATGCTATTTTTGTGCTCATACCCACCCAGGCAGGCAGGCAGCCAGCCACACACATAGCTCCGTAAGGGAGTGGTTGCACCACTCAAAAATGTGAAGTTTTACATAACACGTTTTTAGATTACACAGCCCTGGATAGGCAACCAAGCCTGGTGGGGATAAGCACTCTCGTGGAGCGCCTATCTCCGGTTCGCCTTTTTGTAATGAATAAACATTGTACTGTTAATGTGCTGTATTTAGACAAAAGGCTAGTTTTCATTGTTGTCATTGGGGCTACAAATATGGTTTCTAGCCATCCCATAGAGTTTTATAACCGAATTCAGATTGATTTGTGATATTAGCTTTTAATGTTTCCGTCTTGATGAAATCCTATACGAGTTGCTTATGTTGCATTCACTCTGCTTTGATGACCCGTTTCTCAGAATCAGTGGTTCTCAACCTCTGGGTCGGGACCCCCAGGGGGGTCTCCGCATGATTTTGGGGCGGTCCCAGATGACAGTTAAGTGACAATTTAAGGGGGAAAAAAAAGACCATGGGCCCTATCTTGCGTCAGGGACACTTTTTCCTTAATTTGGGCATTTAGTATTGTGTAAGCCATTAACTTGGCTATCTTATGCCACCGCCAAAATCCTTAAAACACCTCCGCTACCCATTACATTATGGATAGGTGTGGTTTGGGTGTTACGCAACTTATACTAATCAGTGTGCCAGGTGGCATTGCCTTCCATTATCCATTATGCCCTGGAGTGAGCCTTATGGAAGAGCAACGCGTGCTGCCTTGGACTACATTTATATTAGATACAGAGGGTTGTTTTGTGTGTCCATTATCTGACTATCTGTCATCCACTCCGTGACCAACACAGCCTCTGCACTTGTGCTAAATGCGTAATTCACGGAAAGTGTTTAATGCTTGCGGGTGAGGCATGGGATACGATAGAGCCCCATAACTGTATCAAAAGTAATCAACAAACTATTATAAGAACTGGTCAAACATTGGCCAAATTGTCAAAAAACATGAGAAAGAGGCAAAGAAATGTGAAAATAGCTGATCTACAAGCTCAGAATAGGCCTCAAAGTTCAAATATGGTTATTTTTGGGGAGTCGTGGCCTGAGAAGGTTAAGGACGAGAACCGCTACTCCGAATGGTCAGCCACATGGTAGTCAATCTAACATTGTGTAGCTTATGAGATTCAGTTACATAATTCTTTGACTTTATCTTACACGTTTTATCCCATTTTAGATTCTAAAAATGTCTTCTACATCCTGACTAGAAAGCTATGTTTCTATGTCAGTCGTTCTTGGATTTTTCAAAAATAGCAGACCTACAAGCTCGTAGCGCGCCACTCGGTGGCGCGCTATGAGCTTGTAGATCTGCTATTTTTCAATAGCTAAAGCATAACATAATGCTAACACCAAAAGGGGTTCCCGCCCAGAATGGGTTAAAGAGTTTTCCGAAAAACCTACGTTGCCATATAGCTCAAATCTAAAAAATGACACAGATGCTTTTCCGGTTTTTATGGGTTATAAAGTGCTCCCCCAATCCACTAACCTGACTCCGCCAGATGGGGCAGCAGAGAGTACACTGGGTTCCCCCCTCCTGCTCCCATCTGGGAACTCTCAGGCAGACTTGATGCCCGGCCACAAAACGGCCTGGCCAATCAGCAGCAGCTAGAAGCTAGAAGCTGCTGCTAGAAGCTGCTAGAAGCTGCTGCTGATGGGAGCAGATGGGAGCAGGAGGGGGGAACCCAGTGTACTCTCTGCTGCCCCATCTGGCGGAGTCAGGTTACCAATCCACAGGCCCTGCGAGAAAGGTGAACATCTACAAATACTGAGGTCGAAAATGGTGGACAAACATGGTGCGACGGGACAGCACAGCAGGCACAAGGCTCAGCCTGATTCTCATGCTGGGGAAAAAAAAGGTGTCAGCAAAGTAAAATAAACTGGATATCACTTGATTCAAAATGAACAGACACATGTGCACCCTTTGATCTCATTCCCTCTCCACTAACAAGTGCGCTAAAAAAAGTGATTATGTTTGGATGAAGAAACTGATTTTAGGACAAACAAAAGGAAGGAGATTAAAACACAGCCATACTCACATTGTAATTCCTTACATATCCAAGCTTTGGTATGAGAGAGAAAGCAGATTGTTTTATTTTTTTTACTGTTCATCATGGACGAAAATAAGAACACAGATGACAACTTCAATCATGACTGCCTTCCGTCGTTCCCGTCAGACACCGAGGCATTTTGATATTGGTCACCTATACCTAAAGTGTACATTGTTAAAACCATGACTGTTTTGTGGCTTCCGGTTAACTGTGCTTGAACGCACTAAAGGTGTTCAAGCCATAAGATAAGCCACGGAGGGGGCTGACTGTGGCATTCAAGTGTGTGTTCATGACGAGCTTTCGCACAGACCCTGGTTAGAAGAAGAGCACTTCAAAATATGGAGCTGTTGACTCAGACTCAGGGAAATAACAGCCAAAGCCACAATAAGGGACGAGGCTCCGCTGGCCAACAGCTAGAGGCTGCATGACGATAGCTCCCTCTACCTCAATTAAGGTGGAAGAATAATACAATATGTGTGACGACGAGGAGTGACATCGTAGAGCTTCTTTGTTTGTTTTTGTTTTTTTGTGTGATTTTGATGCCCTGTGTTTTACTCGACTCGGACCCACTGATGATAGGGGGGAAGAGGGTGGGGGCGGCGACTTACCTTGTTTCTCTTGAAATAGGCCCTGCGGCAGGCGGCGAAACACTTCTCGCTGCAGAAGCTCTTGAGTTCGCTGCCCATGCTCAGCGAGTAGCGCTTGACCCCGACCTTCTGGCACCAGGCACACATGATCTGGACGTTGGCCGCGTCCTCGTCTGGAAGACACAAGTGTCACGTCAGGGTTAGCCTGGAACTCACCTATGCTTTTTATGGCATAGGCAGCTCCCGGCAGGATCCGCCGGGAGAAACTATGCACAGCTGCTAGACATGAGATGAGACTAATTAATTAGAGCGACAGAGAGAGAGAGGAGTGTGTGTGTGTACATGTGTGCCTGTGTGTGTCAATTTAACAAAGGTGCAGACGATCAGAAATCAGCAGAGAGTGAGTGATGTTTGCACTACTCTATGCCGAATTGAAGTGGACTCGGACCCAGACTTTTTTTTCTCCCTGCAGGAAATAAAAACGTCTGGGTTTCCGAGGCTACGTCAGGGTTGTCTATACAACCTGGCTCACGATGATTGATGCTCAATTTTCATAGACACAATGGAAATACAACAGCTAATGCATGTGCTATAATACTGTACATTGTATAATGGTACTTGCATTGGCATTGAGCAGTGTTATTTGAACAATGTTAGAAACTACCAAAAATGTTTAAGGCATTTAGCAAACAGTCTTTAATTTTTTATAACGTATTCTTTTTTTTCTCGCCTTTTTTATATTTTTTATGGAGAGGGACAGACAGTAGGCTGACAGGAAATGGGGAGAGAGATGGGGGGATGACATGCAGTAAAAGGCCGTCGGGAACGGGAGTCGAACCCGCGGCACACTGCCAGACTGGATTACCAGCCAAGGTGCCTGGACCGCTGAGCCACGGCCCAGGCCAACGTATTCTTTTTCACCCAGTGTCAATTGTCTAGTGTAATCCTGGGCGCTACACTCCCTCTGCCAACCTGGGGAGAGCAACGGACTGACCTCATGCTTCCTTCAATACATGAGGAGTCCAAGTAGCTTATTTTCACCTGGGAGGGAGAGTTTCCCAGGTGTGACATAGTGCGTGGAAGGAACACGTTATTCCAACCAGTTTCCCCTCCATCAGGCGCCCCGGCTGACCGGGGTAGTCAGTTTTGAGACCATGTTTGTGCATGTTTTTTGTGAGGATACCTACCCTAGGGGACACGGGGAGAGCATGCACATCGAATCAAACCCAGCACCTTCTAGCTGTGAGGCGACAGCGGTACTGACTGTGCCACTTTGCCCTCTTAGCAAACACTCTCATCCAGAGCGACTAAGCAGGGTAATTACACGATATAATGTCAGAGAGACTAGTGCCTCAACAAGGAGTAAACCAGAACGTAGCAACAGTCAGACAACATACTATCGAAATAAAAGTACATTGAAACTATAGGAGACCAGGTAAACAATGAATGAATTTGGGGTTTGGACTGAACTTGTCTAAATGTGAACTATTGACAGACAAGGACAGTGACTGAGAAACGGCCATATGTTGGACAGTAACTTGTACATTTACTTGAGTCACTGTACTCAAGTACATTTTGTAGGTCTTTTTTTGCGTATCTTTTAGGGGTGTGCCAATGTATCGATATCGCGATGTATCGCAATACTTTCTCCCGCAATATATATATTGTATCGTCCTCCCAATATCGTGATATTGATTAGTTATAGTACTAGTAGTAGTAGGTTGTTGTGGACAAGTTACAGTCAGTATGTGTTTTACTGTTTGGAGGAGGCAAGATTCATGCACATATTGGCCAGTTTGTGACACAAAGAATCTTGTAAGATTTTGGAATAAATACATAATTCCAGATTTTTGCCTTTTATGTTTTGTTTTGTTTTTTGTTACAGATATCGTGATATATCGTTGATGAAATCTCTTGCAATATTGAATATCGCAATATATGAAGGGCCTAATATCGCCACAGCTATCGTATCGTGAGGTACCCATATCGTCCAGTGTTGTTTTCGTGGACTAATACTAAGATGAAAAATTTTCATCGACTACATTTTTTCACAGACGAAAACTAAATGGAAACTAAGCTATGGTGACTAAAACTAAGACTAAATATATTGACACTTTCGTCAACAAATAAAAACTAGACTAAAATGTTAGGAAGGGACTAGTGAACAAGAGATCCTGCAGTATAAGTCATTTTACACTTAGTTTGCATGCTGAAAAATAGCAGATCTACAAGCTCACAACACGTCGCAGCACGGCACATTGTGAGCTTGTAGATCGGCTATTTTCAGAAAGTGAAAAAATCAGTCATTACGACAACAAAAATAATTGTATGAATGAACCACAATTTGAATCTGTATTTTTGAACATTTCGTAATGTGTACTTTGTTTGAATACTTTACTTGTACCTTGTCCAGCACTGATCCTAACGGTATATGCTCATAAGAAATTCATCATAAGAAATGATGATGAATTGAACAAGGTGGACCCTCTTGTAAACAAGTGTAGTGCTTTATTGGGTCGTCCACTCACACTTTTTTGTATTATTGAGTCGTGCTTGAAATGTACTGTAATTCTGCAAACTGTTAATAAATACTTCAATCAATCAATCAATCAATCAATCAATCAATCAATGCATAGTAAGCATACATGTGTCACATCATGTGTTAATATGTCTGGAATTGTCTCTTTCGCTCTGTATGTGTGGTCTTCCTAGTTCCAGTAAAATAAAACTATATGCATCAGTTTGTGTCAGTCAGCATGGAAGTTGTCAATATGTCTGTATCAATACCATCAAGACAAATTCCCGCCGCACAGTATTTGGTATCCCCGCTGATTAAAGCACTTCTGATGCCGTTTATACACAAATGCATAGAAGCATAGAAGCCAACATCAGTGAGACTTATTAACCCATTATGGGCGGGAACCCCTTTTGGTGTTGTAAGCATTGTGTTATACTTTAGCTATTGAAAAATAGCAGATCTACAAGCTCATAGCGCGCCACCGAGTGGCGCGCTACGAGCTTGTAGGTCTGCTATTTTTGAAAAATCGTGAATCTGCTTTGCATTCATACAGGTAATGCAAAAGAGTAACATTTCGAGGCGCTTTCAGGCGCTTGTGTTTTTGTAAATGTTTTCGCTACTCCACTCACTGACCCCCGAGAGTAAGAGACTGCAATGGGTGAGACACAGGGACAGTTTAAAGGAGCATTCAGTGATTTGGGTGATTTGGAAAACCACCCAGTCCGCCCCGGTAACAAAATGTCCACATGCACGCTCTACAGTGGGGGGAAGTGCAACAGGCCAACTACGAGCTTGTAGGTCTGCTATTTTTGAAAAATCGTGAAAATATTTATTTCAGAAAACTGGAGGATTTAGAAGATTTTTTTAAATTTTTGAGGTCAGGCCTAAATGGGTTAAATTATAAAGCGTGTAAGTCCACGGCAGAGGGACTGAGACAAGCATGCGGCAACAAGAGGCATCGACCCAAAAGACCCAAATGGCCTTTTTATTCCACTGATTGAGTCCAGCTGTCGGTTTAGAACGGATCAAACTTCAGGCCACAGAAACCACCACTGGATTTATAATGAAGTCCTCAAGTCTCAAGTCAGTGTACCAAAAACGAATACAGGGACTCAGGGTCTCCATCTGGGAAAATGGCTATTTTACCCTATTTTAGACCGGGAAAGCGTCTGTGTCATAATTAGATTTGAACCACTTTAACCCATTTTGACCTGAGATCAGATTCTAAAAATGTCTTCTACATCCTGACAGTTTTCTGAAAAAGCTATGTTTCTATGTCAGTCGTTCTTCGATTTTTCAAAAATAGCAGACCTACAAGCTCATAGCGCGCCACTCGGTGGCGCGCTATGAGCTTGTAGATCTGCTATTTTTCAATAGCTAAAGCATAACATAATGCTAACACCAAAAGGGGTTCCCCTTTTCTACAAGCTCACAGCACGTCACCTCGTGCCACGCTACGAACTTGTAGATCTGCTATCTTTGAGAAAAAGTGAAAAGTTGTGTAACTCTTTGAATAAGTGAACATTTCAATTCAAATCTTTGCTTCTGGAGCTCCCTGGAACAACATATTTTGATTTATTTATATTATTGGTGACGGCGGTCAAACAATTTGGGGGTCGTGAAAACGTTTGAGCACCACTGACATAGAAACATTGTTGTACACAAGCGAAATGTTGGAGTGGGCAGCAGACATCATCAATAAAATATAACAAGAAAGTAACAGCGGTAATAATCAATAAGAACATGAAATATAGAAAAGGAAAGACTAAAATAAAGGCTTGTTTCGGAAATGTGGCTAAATCCAGTGTGAATCCTCCCGGCATGGGTCTGAATCCAAAGCCAGCCTACTGAAATCTCTCTACGCTCTTCCCTGTCCCTTTGCCATCTCACCTAAATTAATCAACGCTTTTGATGAATGTGAGCTTGCCGTGTCATTGAAGAAACAGAACAAGAACATGATCTAATGGGAAATTAATCTCAGATTTACTGACGTGTTTCGTACAAAAAGTACAAAAAAAGAATAAGAACCGCTAATCAACTGCACAAGCTTGTTGTATGCTTGTAGACAGGGTTCTGACTAGGGATGGGCATTTGGACCTTTTTTGGTAAACGTTGAACCTTTGGAGTGTGAGGCAGTTAACACCTTGAGGGCTCGGGCCTATTTAATCCATTAATAAAATGTGCCCATCGTTTATAGCGCCCGGACCACTTTTACCGGCGGACCGGAAGTTGTTGTGAATGTCTGTGTAGCAGCTAACATTAGCCACACCACTCTAGAGTCGATCGACAACAACGGGAGGTAAGAATAAATCTATCGCGACTAGCGACTGGACCGCGGAGAGCCGTCTAACACAGGATCTTTTTTCAGAATTAGACGGGATGATTTAGATTGCGAGTTATGAACGTTTTAAGATTTTCGTTTTCGTCCGCTAAGCAGGCAGGGAACATTTTCGATGACGTGTCACTGTTGTGCAACACCGAGGATTGGGCAACAAGCGCTCCTAGGCTGTGGAGCGATGCGACCGGTTTTGATATCATTTGATTTTATCAATCTCCGTCTCGGGCAACTGACCGTGCACTTGAACTTGACGGTGATCTCCGTCTTGCGCCTCCAAGGTCCATTAAAACAGTTTAAAGGCCCATGATCAAATCATGATCAAAGGCCCAAATCACCGCCAAATTCATGTGCCCGAGACGGAGATTGATTGATCTCCGTCAAATTAGTGATATGAAAACGGATCTCATCGCTCCACAACCTAGATGCGCTTGTTGCGCAATCCTCGGTGTTGCACAACATCATCGAAAATGTTCCCTGCCTGTTTAGCCGACGACAACGAAAATCTTAAAAGGTTAATAACTCCCGATCTAAATCATCCCGCCTAATTATAAAAAAAGATCCTGTGTTTGACGGCCCTCCGCGGTCCAGTCGCTATAGTCGCGATAGATTTTTTTTTTTTAAAGATATCTTTTTTGCGGCTTACGCCTTTTATTGGTTTTTTGAAGGGACAGACAGTAGGCTGACAGGAAACGGGAGAGAGATGGGGGAAGACATGCAGTAAAGGCCGTGACGGGCTCGGGAGTCGAACCCGCGGCACACTGCGACTGGATTACCAGTCGGGTGCCCAGACGGTTACGCCACCGCCTGGGCCGATAGATTTATTCTTACCTCCCGTTGTTGTCGATCGACTCTATAGTGGCGTGGCTATTGTTAGCTGCTACACACACATTCACAACAACATCCGGTCCGTCGGTAAAAGTGGTCCGGGCGCTATAAACGATGGGCACATTTTATGAATGGATTAAATAGGCCTGGGCCCTTAAGGTGGTTAACAGTCTATGACGTCATATCAATAAATAAAGTTGTGTGGGAAGTTCAAATAGGGCCTATTAGTATCTAGGATGATCAGACTGTCACGCCGTACCAACTGGTGAACAACATAAATAATGCTCCCGCACATGCGTACTTAATGCATGTATAAGTGAGCAGGCACACATAAACATTAGCTAACTGGGGTCAAATTACCACATTTTAAGTCATGTCTTTGCTTTGGTATCTCCAGCAGTTTACATAGATTATCCTGTATCGAAAGTAAATTGAATTGAATGCCAGACCCAAACTTAACCCCCACACGCTTCCTCCCCCCAAAAAAACAAAACAAAAAACTGGATGTTTTTGCGACGCAATTGTTTTTTTTTTTTTTAACTTGGCCACGCTCGGAAGCTCTCCCAAATCAGGCGGGGGAGATAGTCGACTAATGAGCTTATAGATACCTGCTGCAGGGCTTCCCCCCCCCCCCCTCTCTACACCTTGCCCGAGTGTCAACGTTACCCCGTCAAAACTCTCCATGGAGGTGTTTGCATTCCGCCGGCCAGACACACAGGGCTTCATTATCCCCTGCGTCTGCTGTGGCACAGGAGGTCGGTCCGCCCTGGCGCAGCAGAGCGCCCGGGAGCCGTGTTGGCATCGCCCAAGAGGAGTCCCCACAGGCCCCTAGCATAGGCGGGGAAACAGATGGTGTGGTCCTGCTAAACGCCTGTACGCCAACTCCCCCCCCCCCCCCCCCCCCCCTCCTCTCGCTGAATTATTCATGCTCCCACCGAGAGACGAGAAAGGGAAAAAAAAGAAAAAAAAAGAAACGACAAAGGGCCTTTTTGAGGTGCAGGTATGGTGGAAGATGGTGGTATTTATTTATTTTATTGGAGACTGCATAATTGCTGGGCATCTTTCCTGTCCCTCGGTGCAGATGTGAGCGGTTTGTGGCAAGCCAGAATTTGGGGAAGGCGCGCGAAAACACAGTATACCTAAGACTAGGGCTGGAGCTCGTTAATTTTTATCGATAACGAGCACCTTATCGATCAGGCTTCTCGAGCCCGGGTTCTTATCGAGCATTTTCTATTATTTTGACGGGAGACAATACATTCTGAACAGAACCAGTATCTCTTACTAGGGGACTTCAAATACAGTACTTTTTCTAACAGACCGAAGGCAATTAACCTTTTTACAGATACAATTATATTAAATAAACTGTTAACTGGTTAATATGTGTACCGTCACTTGAAAAGCGTAATTTCCTCTACCCGGATAACGCTGTTTGGCAGGTATCAATGCACTTGTAGACCTGGGTGATTACATTTATTTCTTGATCGTCTCTTTTTTTTTTAATGTTTTTTTTTGTGGCTTTCGCCTTTATGGAGGGACAGACAGTAGGCTGACAGGAAATGGGGAGAGAGATGGTGGGAAGACATTCAGTAAAGGCCGTCGGTATCGGGAGTCGAACCCGCGGCACACTGCCAGACTGGATTACCAGCCGAGGTGCCTGGACCACTGAGCCATGGCCCAGGCCTCTTGATCGTCTCTTGTCTTGATTGTTTAAACATGATGTCATGGGCCGCTATACTGTATGCTCGATAACAGGCTTGATAAGCCCAAAGCTTATTGATAACGGGTACTCAATAAACTTGTTATCGGATTGTGTCTGTGTCCGCGTGCAAGTAACAAGGTGCCATGAAAGCAGTAACGAGACGTCGCGACGTTGGTTTGCAACCTCTGCTTTGCATTCATAGGCTACAGGTAATGCAAAAGAGTAACATTTCGAGGTGCTTTCAGGCGCTTGTGTTTTTGTAAACCTTTTCGCTACTCCACTCACTGGCCCCGAGAGTAAGAGACTGCAATGGGTGAGACACAGGGACAATTTAAAGGAGCATTCAGTGATTTGGGTGATTTGGAAAACCACCCAGTCCGCCCCGGTAACAAAATGTGCACATGCACGCTCTACAGTGGGGGGGGAAGTGCAACAGGCCAACAGCATGTGCACCAAGGCCCGCCCCCAGTCAATCATGATTGGAGGAAGGCCCCTCTCATCCTGATTGGATGAAGGCTTTGCCACCCGCCACCAAAACTGAAACTAGGGGTTTTTTTACCCCAGGGGCTCACTGGGGACAGGGAGGAACAGGGAGGAACTGATATTTGAATTAAGTAAAATCACTGAATATACCTTTAAGAGAAGATATAGAGAGAGCGCGACAGAGAGAGAGAGAGAGAGAGAGAGAGAGAGAGAGAGAGAGAGAGAGAGAGAGAGAGAGAGAGAGAGAGAGAGAGAGAGAGAGAGAGAGAGAGAGAGAGAGAGAGCGACTGGAAGGATGTAAAATATGCATGATGGGGCCCACTATGCAATCTTTTAGGCCCCAAGGACTTATTCCCTTAATTGTGAGTTAGTCTTTGCTTAAAATCTGATGGCACGGCAGATCCATTAAGCTTAACAAGAGGTGCAAAGCCTGGCCGGATGGTGATAAAGAGGTGAGCGGAGGTGAAAGACTAATGGGCCAGCTTTTTTTTTTTCACCCTCACACTCTCGTAGTCATAATGTGATAATTGGGAGCTAAACCGGAGGGAACCTCAGAGGACGTCTCTCGTTGCAACAGGAAGGCCTGATTTAGTCTCTGTCGTGGCTGAAACCTCTTATGTCCACATTCAACTTTTTGTGGGTTTTTTTTGTTTGTATTTTCGCAAATCAACACCCTACTGGCCTACTTGATCATACTGCAGCGTCGCAGAAAAGCATCGAAAGTACCAGATCTACAAGCTTTAAACGCAGCGCAAAGCGACACGCTGTGAGCTTGTCAATCTGCTGCTTTTGCTATTTTTTTATTTTAATCCTGAAAGGTAAGAGTTTTGACATATTTTACATTACAGGTAAAATATGTCCTGTATATGTCCTCGTCTGTCGGGTTTCCACCCGACAGACGAGATCTACAAGTAAGGTTGCCATTGCCAACTACCTGAAATTTAAATAATGGACAATAAATAATGTAAATTATATAAACCACTTGAACCCTGCAGGGGGGAACATAAAAAATTGTCTACGGGCTGTCACAATGCTTGTAGGTCGGCTACCAAACAGATCTGGTGTAGACAGAAAAAAGTGGTCCAAGAACATAGACAACTCATGTCGAGTTTAGTAAGTCTAGACTAGAGCATTTGTCTAGAAGTGTTTTTCTTTACAGTAGTAACACATTTTACTAGGGATGTCATGGGGTGTGTGTGTGTGTGCGTACGTGCGTGCGTGCGTGCGTGCGTGCGTGCGTGCGTGCGTGCGTGCGTGCGTGCGTGCGCACGTATGTGCTTGCACACGTAACACACGAGACACGTAACACACGAGATTTGAACCCAGTTCTCCGGCATGGGAAATCAAACGCATGCAGACCGCTAGGCCAACAGGGAACACAAATCTTCTCTTCTGCGGGTCCCTGGCACGAAGCCCTTTGAGATGGGGGTCCGCGGCCAAATCAATTTGAGAGTCCTTGGCACTGAGAAACAATGCTGAGAAGATTACTCACACGTCAAAGCATCAATCCTGCAATGCCAAATTAAGGATAAAGTACTCATATGCAGAATGTGCCGTTTCAAGAAAATAGCCGATCTACAAGCTCACAATGTGTCGCATCGCGACACATTGTGAGCTTGTAGATCGGCTATTTTCAAATGGCCGAAATGCAGTGGTTTAGCACCTAGTTAGCACCTTGCTGGCAAGATGGCAGCCGTGTGCATATCGCCACTTCAAGTGGCAGATGCCAAAAAGGATATTTTTGAGGGACGCTAGCCCCTCCTATATTCAGCTATTCGTGTAGATTTTCGTCTTACACAAGCATCAAATTCCCATTGACAATTAATGGGGAATTCACGTCACATTGTGATGCGAATCATACGATACGATACAACTTCATTGTCAGCTTGCACTGACATTTGTTTTTGCGTGATCTACTGCTTTTCAGCACCCCTGAGTTAGTAAACAATCCGTGTACCTCTTCCAGCACACTGCAGTACTATGCGCTCCATTTTCGTCACCGCTAAACCCCTTATCCCGCTCCCGACAGGATCATATACCCTAAATGAAATGGTGCCCAGGCTAGTAGACTGGCCATTTTAACTATTCAAAAATGTTTAGCAAAATAGTAAAAATCACACCCGTGTGAACTGAGTGGTGCAAGGTCTTATATAGCCTGATCAGCTGTGGTCTGACGTAATGTAAAGATTGATTATATAGAGATTGATTCACTCTGACGTGATATCTGTGATGTCAGTGACGTCACATACTAACCATAGCAACCATGCTCGTTTTTTTGGTTGCTAACCATAGCAACCATGCTGTTTTTTTTGGTACGAACAAACACGGGTACACGGGTACAAAGCCAGTTGTTGGAGTGGTTTGCACCACTCAAAAAAAAGGCAAAGAAGTTTAGGGGTAACGGGTTTAGCGGTGACGAAAATGGAGCCCGTTGTGTGTTATTGGTGCTGGGCTGCGTGCGCGGCGCATGGTGCTGAGCTGCGTGCACGGCGCATGGTGCTGGGCTGCGCGCATGGTGCTAGGCTGCGTGCACGGCCTGCGTGCGCGGCGCATGCTGCTGCTATACCTGTGGGTGGCTTGATGAGCGGCGGCGGCGGGATCATGGGGACAATCATGGGCAGCTGGGCGCCATGCTCCATATTGGTGGTGCTGCCGGGCGGCGCCAACACGGACAAGGGATCTGGTGGGACGCCGTTCCGGGAGGCTGGCGCCGAGTGGGCGGCGGCGTGGTGCAGGTCTCGTTGGTCCGGAGAGCCCTCGCCGCTCTCTGTCGACGCTGGCATTTTTGGCAACGAGTTTTCTGTGGAGGGAAGGGGGGGGGGGGAGGGGTGGGGGGGGACGTAGTGGGGGACAGAACAGGAGCTCAGTCCATTTTGTCATTTTGTTCTATTTGTTGGATTTTTGTCACCGTCGGGGAGACACCTTTGACATGGGCTCACAATGCTTGTAGATCGGCTACCTGGTGTAGACAGAAAAAAGTGGTCCATGAACATAGACAACTCATGTCGAGTTTAGTAAGTCTAGACTAGACTAAACCATGCTAAACCCCTTTATTATCCCTAAACTACTTTGCCTTTTACTATTTTGAAAAACATTTTTGAATAGTTAAAATAGCCAATCTACAAGGTCACAACGTGTCGATGTAGATCGGCTGATTGAACTATTACAAAAAAAACATTTTCGAAATGTCAAAGTAGTTTAAGGATAAGGGTTTTTTCCTGAAAAATGATCATTTTGAGGTTAGGTGGTTTCTTCCCGACAGCAGAAATATCCATATTTCCAACTTTTTGAGGTTGTTGTTGTTTTTTCTTCCTCGTAAATTGATGCCCTACTTTGTCATACTAAAGTAACACAAATAGCCGATATACAAGCATGCATTGTGTGAATTTGTAGAGCTTTTTATATATGTATTTTTGGGGGCTTTTCGGGCTATATTTGGATAATACAGTGTAGCTTGACATGCTGCATTAGAGCCTATACCATAGGCATAGTAGGTACCCTAACCAAATAGGCCATCAGCACTCAGATCTGCTATTTTTGATTATTTTGGAAAACATGTTTTAAGTGAAAGTGGTTAAAGGACGACTTCGCCCATTTCCCTTTTTTTTAAAGATATTTTTGGGGGGCTTTCTGCCTTTATTCAGATGTATTGTACAGTAGAGCGTGACAAGGAACAGGGGGAGAGACACACAGCAAAGGCTGTCAGGCTCGGGAATCAAACAACAACTTGCTGTCTGTCAGGCTGCATTAGTCGAGCTTCTATATGTGCTCTACACCTTGACCATGAGCGTCAGGAGCATTAGTGAAAAATGGGTGAAGTCGTCCTTAAGTCTGTCTGTGGGTTTTATTAACATTGAACCAATGAAAATAATTAACAAGAGCTTGAGACTAAACAATAACTATGCATCCATTGGATCACAGGTTCCAGTAGCTAAAGCTCTAACACTGGCAACATCGTTGTCCTGAATACAAAACACCATGTTATTTTGTTGTTGTTGTTGTAAAAAAGAGAAGCATTTGTGTACCTTTGAGAACTGAAATGTGCTGTGGGGTCTCTCCCATCTCCAGGTTGTCCGAGTCCCTCAGCTCCACCTTGTCATATCCGTACCAGCCCAGCAGTTCATTCATGGTGTTCTCTGCAAAACTCTGCAACACAACAGGGTTGATTGATTGATTGATTGA
Source organism: Electrona antarctica (assembly GCF_951216825.1). Classification (NCBI taxonomy): domain Eukaryota; kingdom Metazoa; phylum Chordata; class Actinopteri; order Myctophiformes; family Myctophidae; genus Electrona; species Electrona antarctica. The sequence goes on from NC_136799.1 coordinate 41,544,271, forward strand.
TTGATTGATTGATTGATTGATTGATTGGATTGAAAATTGCATTCACTGTTTGTAGAATGGGTACAGTTCAAACAAAAAGTCAATACAAAAACTGCTACGAGGATAAGACCAGAGAAAGACTTTTTTTTTTACAGCAGGGACCTCCATTTTCAATTAATCAGAACATTTAAAGACCCTTACAAGGCGGACGTGATGAGAAAACACAAGTAAAAAGAGTGTATTTATCAGTGGTGGAAAAAATACTACATTGTTTTACTTAAGTAAAAGTATCAATACTGCAATGTAGAAATACTTTGTTACAAGTAAAAGTCCGGAATTCAAAATGTGCTAAAAGTAAAAGTATAAAAATATCGGCATCAAAATGTACTTAAAAGTACCAAAAGTAAAAGTACTCATAATATGTAGAACGTCTCATTTAAAGTCATTTGCGACGCATTGTGAGCTTGTAGATCGGCTATTTTCGAATGGCCCAAATGTATATAGGGCTGCTGAAGTGGTTAATGAATGTTTCGTAATAATAATCCAAATCTACAAAGCAACTAGTATCTACAGCTTTCAAATAATTGTAGTGGAGTAAAAGTACAAGTTAACATAGAAGTAGAGTAGAGTAGAAGTAAAGCTATTGGGAATTGGAATTACTCAAGTAAAGTACAAATACCTCCAAATTGTATTTAGTAAATGTAATCAGTTACTTTACACCACTAAAGTTGCTGTTTGCAAGAGACAGTGGTGCCCTAGTTGGTATATCTTATGCCAGGTCCCATTTATTCTACTTCAGCATGTTGGCAATATGTCAAAATGAAATGTTTTGGACAAAACAATTGAAATGCTGAATGTAACATTCAGTTTGTAACAACAAACAGTTGTATATTGTATTAGGTTATTCAACGCAACTTTACATTCTTTCCTGATAGCAGACGAGGCAATGTAAAGAAGGAAAGGAAATGTACACTGTACACTGTACAGTATATCCCTTTCCAGAGACATACTGGAGCCAAACTTCCAACTGGAATAGACTGAAGTTTCGATGGATTTAGGAAAAGTCAGGAAAATAAAAGGACACACATCATCATCACACATTGTTTTCTATCCACGCCGTCTTCTTTTTTGATGTGCACACTAAATAGTTTTATTGAGGTATCTCTCTGATTGCGGTACGGCACGTGCACAGAGTAAGTGTCTGACTCACTGAGCTGTGACTGTTGTCGCGAGACTGTCAATTAGTTTGACTGACAGCCTGTCAACCAATTCCCATGGTGACAGCCCATACTGTCCAGCCAGACACTCTGTGTTCTTATTAAAAAGATATACTGTGCAGTGATGTAAATAGGTTTTCAATGTAATGAGTCCAGGGATGCAGGGATGGTCTTTTAGATGAGTCCCAGGGACATTTTATGAGTCCCACTTCAACAACGTTACAATTTTACAAATTGCAGCATTTAACTCCCATTTCATTTGATATGGTTATAATGTGGTTATATTCATGTAGAAAACAGAAGAAATATATTATAACTAAAGCTAGCAAAAGAAACCGCCGCAATTTCCTTTCGCGATTTTCTTTTGACGTGTTTTATTGTTACTTAGTACATGCAGAGTACAGTAGTGCATCCCATGGATGCAGAGGTCATTGTTTTATTGCGTCCCTTAACTATAAACTGCATTTTGGGATGCAAAATGCACCCTATTTTAATCTCTGAGTGAAGAAATCACTTGACTAAACAGATTGTGGCACGCCTTCTTTCACCTTCTTTTTCCTGAACCGATTATCTGGCAAACGGTCACAACAATATTTGAAAAGAATATTGTTTGTTCATACTCTTGAACGTCTCTCATCTACGGTACTTCAATACATTCCATCAAACTTCTGGCCCCAGTTTGCCTCGCAGGTGAATTAATGGTGCACGCCATGGCATGGAACGGTGGTTCTCTACCTTTTCTGGATCAGGATCCACATAGCCTACCCATCTGACCCATGTTCATTATTTTTACCAGCTGCTTCGTAGAAGCGGCAGGTCAGTGTTTACCTGGGAAACTTGCGACCGGTAGACGGACACCGCTAGTCTTTCTGCTGAGTGTTGCCAAGTCTGCATATTTCCAGCCTAACGTGGATTCATTCACAGTTGCTTGCCTGGTTTGGTTTTTGGAGGCTGCTTAGCTTATTTCTGTCACAACAGTTGCCACCACTGGCAACAACCCATAACATCCCATCGTCTGCACGGCAGTTCTGATTGGCTGCCTCGTCTCCAGCCATGTTGCCTCAGAATTCTTTAGGGTCACTAATTTGAGCATAACAGCGGAGCGCAGCTAAAAAGTGGCATAACGTCAGCAGCAGACCCACAGATAATAATAATGCAGCTGGTAATTAATTGATTTAATCAATTTGGGCGTGTTTATTTTTGTGTCCTTTTTTCTCCCCAATTTAGTCGTTAGGCCAATTAATTCCACCCTGCACACATTTCTCTGTGCTGTCACTGCTGTTGTATCCTACTGGCTTACCATACCTGTCCGCGAGGAGCCCCCACCGGGAGGACGTAGCGCCTCGGCCCTACTCCTCCCACCCAACACTCCCAGCTGACAGGTGCCGCCCCAGCCCGTAGCAGTCCACGTGCGGTGTCCGTCCCCCAAACATGGGCCATTTGTGTTCGTACAGACGCTCGGCAAAGCCGGATGCACCTTGGCGGATTCGAACCCCCGGACGTGGCGGTGGTGGGCAGGTACTACCAGGGTTCTGCTTCCGTTTACATTGCTATGGAAATGGAAAGTAATACATTTTTTGAGTGGTGCACACCGCTTCTTCAAATGTGTGTCCCTGTGTCCGTGTCTGTTTAGAATAGGACCTTATTGACCCCTTAAGACCTATGCCTATGCAGATGCCGGGCCATTCACACTAAGCACTCACCCATTGACCAGATCAGTGGTCTTGTGGTTAGAGTGTCCGCCATGGGACTGGGAGGCCGGGGTTCAATCCCCGGCCGGGTCATACCAAAGACTCTGGGAAAAAAATGGGACCCAGTGCCTCCCTGCTTGACACTCAGCATCAAGGGTTGGATTGGGGGAAAGTCCCTGCGACATACTATTGTCATGTCCAGGGGGTGTACTTGTACATCAAGCTGCCTCACGCTACTAAACAGGAGAGCCTCATTGCTTGGCAAGGCTACTTGCTTACTTACTTACTTACTCACCCATTGACCACAGGCTGCAACACACACACACACACACACTGCACCGCTCAGTTCAGACGGGTTTGATTCTTTTGAATCAATATTTTGTGTCAAATTATTGATTTTGTTAGCCCTGTAATGAGCTGGATAATGTGCAGTGATGAGACCATTGTGGAAGAAACCCCCCTAGTACACTATCACTTACATCTCTGGCATATTTACTTGGAAATGTACATGGAAATGCCAAGTGATTTGTGTTATGCTTTGTGTCACTGTCGGTAAATTAATACTTGTGCAAGCAGAGTGCACAAGTACTGCGATCGGCTGGGTATGCATCTATGTCGGTGTACTCCACCGGCCAATAAGGGACCAGCTGTTCTTGATGACGTAACTAAAGTACGTTTCAAGGTATCTCTATAAAATGGTAAATGGTAAATGGTGCATTTATATAGCGCCTTTATCCAAGGCGCTTTACAGAGATTGTGCATTACATTCACCCATTCACACACACATTCATACACTGATGGCAGCGGAAACCATGCAAGGCACCAACTAGCACATCGGGAGCAATTAGGGGTTCAGTGTCTTGCTCAAGGACACTTCGACAGTAACTCTGGGGGAGCCCGGGTTTGAACTGGCAACCTTGCGGTTGCCATCCAGGCACTCTACCCCTGAACCACCGCCGCCCCTATACTCATGTGATCAACGCGGGCTTACCACTAGGCTGAGGAAGAAATGCCACTTGACATTTTTCAAATCAGCCTCATGGTGGCGCCATTACGCAGATCAGGTCAAAATTTGTGACAGGTCCTGTGTCTAGGTGAGACATGACCTTTGACACGATCTAATGTCTCAAAAGAAGAGCAGGGAGACAAAATACAGTATTAACATACTTTACCATACAGGTTACATAGTACCGCTTTAAGTAAAAGTAAGTCATTAGATACTTTTCATTGTTCCAGGACAACATATCAGACAGACACAAAGGATGTTTCCCTAACCCTAAAAAGAATAACAACAACGAACGTTTGTTACGCCTCTCAAGAAGCGAGAGAAAGCCAACCAACGGCCCAGGCGGTGGCGTAACCGTCTGGGCACCCAACTGGTAATCCAGTCGCAGTGTGCCGCGGGTTCGACTCCCGAGCCCGACACGGCCTTTACTGCATGTCTTTCCCCATCTCTCTCCCGTTTCCTGTCAGCCTACTGTCTGTCCCTTCAAAAACCAATAAAAGGCGTAAGCCGCAAAAAAATATCTTAAAAAAAAAAAAAAAGAAAGCCAACCAACCATACCATAAAGTGCACAGTGATGAGTATCACATTTTTATATCTCCCGGAATAAATCTGATAGCTGAATGATAAACCGAGTCCGAGGGTTGAGTTTCTGGGCAGCAATTGTTACAAAGTTACATTATATATATATATATATAGATGCACACAGGCTAATTGGACACTGGCATCGCCATCGCCCCGCTCAAACTTCCGAAGACGGGGGCAATAGAAATGATCCCCCTGGATCTTTCCGCTTTCCACTTGTATGAGGCGTGGTCTAATTGGACCTCCTAAATCCCGTCAGAATCGCCACGCTGTGTGTCCAACCCGAGATAACAGTCCTTATCAGAGAGCACGATGAAAGAGGAGGATCCTATCACGGCTTAACCCATTTTGGCCTGACGTCGAGATTTAACAAATGTCTTCAAAATCTTGACAGTTCTCTGAAAAACCTTATGTTTCTGTATCAGTGGTTCTCAAAAAGGCACATTTTCACAAATATGTTTCAAAAATAGCAGACCTACAAGTTTTACGAGCTTGTAGATCTGCTATTTTTCAATAGCTAAAGTATAACATAATGCTTAAACAACCAAAAGGGGTTCCCGCCCAAAATGGGTTAACAAAGAGAAGCGGAAACCTTATCGCGGCACAATAAAGGCCAGACAGTAGGATGTAGCATGATATAGTAAAGTTTACACGGCGGGCACAGTGCAGGAGTCAGGACACATCACATTAGAGACTCATGTCTACGGAGCTGCACGCGGCCGGTCGACATCCAAAACCCAGCATAACAAAGCGCGGCGCAGTCAGATCTGTCACAATAGGCTCTATGCATAGCAGGCAGCAGCTATATTGGGAAGGAATTAGGCCTATTCTTACTTCCCTCACATGTCCCTCACAATCAGCGGTGATTGTGTGCACCTGCACCATGTCACCACTCCTTAAAAGGAACCTACATTCAGTCACACTCCACACTGATGAAGGCTGGATAGCCGAAACGTTTGTCATATTGGTTTGAAATAAAACTTTTTGAACCACAGTCTTGGTGTGTGCGACCCATCTCCTTGATCCTGATATGTTACAGTCAGAGCGCGGTGGTCATATGAAAAATGGCTTTTTAAAATGTATTTCTTTCTGAAAAACCTCATATTTCTATATCAGTGGTTCTCAATATTTCATGTCAAGGACCCCAAACATTATTGGCAGCCGACCCCCATCTGAAAATCTGTTGTTCCAGGGACCCTCCAGAAGCAAAGATTTGAGTTAAAAACTGAAACTCTGAAAGAATATATATATTCAAAGATTTGAGGCACATTTTCACGATTGTTCAAAAATAGCAGACCGGGTCCCAGAGATAGAAATGCCATTAAATGGGGGACCGCAGACTAATTCAGGTCAAACCGGGAGCCCTTGAAATGAAAACGGATGAAGATCACTGCTAGAGCCGTAAAAATAATCTTCTCCTATTGGGGGGTCCTTGGCATATATTATCAAATGGGGGGTCCGCAGGCTAATGAGTATGATTTTGGGGGTCCTTGACATGAAAACGTTTGAGAACCACTGTGCACTAAAGACAACCTACTGTATAAAAATACTGAGTTGCCCGTGATCTCGTAGATGTGCCCTTTTTGACCATGGCGTGCAAGCCGTGCATCCATGTAAAAAAAAATCTGGTTTATTGCGTATTAGTGATAACCTTATTGTTACAACACGTTATCACACTAAAAATCCCATCATCCCCTAATAAAGGGTAGACGGCTAGATGGGCATAGAACGAGCATAGAACGTGAGCCAGCGACACGTCGCTATAGTTGCATCGCTGCCAAAGTGCCCTTGGGCAGTGTGTGTGTGCGTGCGTGCGTGCGTGCGTGCGTGCGTGCGTGCCTCTCAGGGGAGGATGCAAAAACAAGTGAATTTCCATGCTAATGAGCTGAGAAATGTTTTCATCCAAACAGCCAATAGTGACATTTTACAGTTTACAGAGCATATCGTTACTGTGTTGGGCAGAAACCTCTTATCTCCATATTTTATATTGTTTTGTGTTTCGTTTTGCTTTCTCGTAAATGAATCCCCTACACCAGTGGTTCCCAAAGTGGGGTCCGGGGACCCCCAGGGGTCCTTGAGGGAGTTCCAGGGGGTCCCCAGCTAAATGATGGTCAGGCCATTACATTATAATTTTTACTATCTTGCGGCTGCACAGAGATAATGAATCGTTAACCACCCAGCCTGCATCTGGTCGCCTTTGACGTATAGTACCATGACAGTGGCTGTCAGTCACTCTCTGCACGGCTCAATCACAGAGTCAACTGTCAGTCACAAACAGCTGTTGACAGGCTGACGCTGTTTTGTATCGGAGAATTCCCATTGCACCCGGTGCATTAAAGCGTAAACCCTAATTGCACGCACACACTACACAGTCACACACACACACACACACACACACACACACACACACACACACACACACACACACACACACACACACACACACACACACACACACACACACACACACGTGCATGAGTGGTGTGAACATAATACAGGAGAAAATAGATAGCAAAATATATGCAGATTTAAGTTAACCTGTTACTATTACTTGACATGACACTTGCTAGTCGTTCTTTCTAAGAAAACAGACTGCAGAAGGAGAGAACTGATAGAAACAGAAGAGCTGTGTGTGAATGATTAGATTCGACTTCATACAAAAGAAAATATTTAAAAACATTCACGAACAGACATGACATCCATGCAAGCCTAAAATATAAGCCTACCAATTAAAATTCAATTATGAACCAGTAAGACGCCTGGGGGGGGGGGGGGGCGAGAAGCGACGTTGCGTGCACTGGCCATATATGGAGCGTATCTTGAGTGTACAGGGTGTGATGAGGTCAGAGAAAGATATGGAATGTCAGAACAGGTCAACTCCATATATGGAGATCTAAGTGTCGCAGCGGAGGCAGTGTATTGAATATACAGGCTTTGATGAGGGCCCAGGTAGGGCCAGGCCTTCATTTTCGGGCCTGTTGAGAACTCTAGTTTTCGCCGGCTGCCGGGCGCAGCTGCACAAATAACTTTGGGGCAGGCCCGTCTAGAGTTTAAATGGACAGGTATCAGTCAAAAGGGAGACATCGAAAAGGAAGGATGGATGGGAACGATCAACATATGGAATGTCAGAACAGGTTCTGACATATATGTATCCATATACTAATATTGATGACATCAGGGATCTCCATATATGGGCTTAATTGTGACAACAGGTCGCATTTACTATACGACATCAGGGATCTCCATCCCTGATGATGTCATGCGATGTCACGAGACATGGGCACCATATATGGGTCTTTCCCCATGTACAGTATGGGGATTTTGAGTGATACACTGACCGACTGACGGGAAATGCATGATTCCATAGTTAACTGTGACCTTGGCGGCAACCACAGTGGTTATCATGAGACACAATATGATCATAACATTGGCATTCCCATATATGGGCTTAATATTGATCACAGTCAGGGATCTCCATATATGGGCATAACAGGGATTGTATTAGGGTATCAGCTGGGAATGCTCATGTATGGAACCTTTTCACGTGATGTCACGATGACCTGGGCACCTGGGGGCCAGAGTAATACAGTAAGAGAGTGGCGACACTAGCGTTGACTCCCATTGTAACAATGGAATGCGGAAGTGCTCATTCTATCTCAATGGCATAGTTCCAGCCATATAGGAGCAATGTTTGGAACTATAGCCCATAGGCGCGAGATCAAAGCGTGTCGCTACTCTCCTACTCTACACTGCCTGGGACGACATGGGGACTGAAGTCACGAGGTGTCACGATGACCTGGGGGCTTGCCTGGGGTGAGCGACGGGGATTTGAGTAACAGGTGACGTGTCAGAGTGACAGGGATTGTGAGTGAGGTGACAAAAACGAAGGTTTCATAGTTATCTGCGATCTCCGGTCGCAAATAATAATCTAACTCGGCCTACTATAATTGAAGTAATGAAGTGGATGCTTTGAATAGAACGGAGATACAATAATTGTAATTATCAGTGGTATATAGCGAGCTAATGTCTCTCTGCCCCCCCCCCCCCCCCCCCCGTGCTGAGCTCATCATAGACAGTGATACAATATGTCCTGCTGTTCTTACTGGAGGGACTTGGCGTGGAGCCCTCAATGTCATTACCATTCAGTCCAGCCCTGGCCGCCGCGTGCACGCAGCCAGCACACAACAGGTAGTTTCTCCGACTCCATTACTTGATACCACTTTTAATTAACAGAGCGCCATCACAAAGCACACTGTGTGGATATTGCTTACAGCAGCAGGGGCAAGGCAGACACGAGCTGGAATTTACATACAGACAAAAGGTACACACACACAAAGCATGACTTGTTTCCGGTGCTTGACACCATGCACACGACTAAGGCCCTATTTACACTGGCAGCCAAATCCAGCCTGAATCAGATCTGAGCCGCATCCAGATTGGAATCTGATTTGTTTAAATGAGTCATGTGACCATTTAAACCAATCAGATTTCAATCTTGATGTGGCACAGATCTGATTCAGGTTAGATTTGTCTGCCAGTGTAAATAGGGCCTTTAAGTGCTCTAAATGCCTCATCTTAACCTGAATCTAAAATAATAACAATAATCAGGAAAATGGTCATCAAAATGTCTATTTCTCACGTTCTACTATACTTGTCGGGACAGCAGTACACCACACGCACGTGTGCGCGCACGCACACACACACACACACACACACACACGCACGCACGCACGCACGCACGCACGCACGCACGCACGCACACACACACACACACACACTTTCAGAAAAAATAATTAGCTTGCTGGAGAGCATCGTTTTGTTCTTCCATGGCCAGAGGTCCATTGAAGATGTACTGTACCACACTTTGTAAATTGTTATTGTACGCACCGTTGCTTCAGTAAATATCCTATTGCACGCTACATGAATGCACTCTTTGTTTCATTATGGCAAAAGTATCTCATCATCAAGGGGCCGACACTGAGGCACCGCCATACACATTCAGTATACACTACAGCTTACACAGAGGCACATTTACACTTAGCCCCACATACTGTAACACTGTTATTCAGGAACTTAAGCAATTTTTACACCGAATATCAATGTATTTGCATTCCGTCACCGTCTCTGGCAGAGACCTTGTATCTCCATATTTCAGCTTTCTTTTCTATGATTTGTTTTCCTTCTCCCACAAATGAATTAACCCATTTTGGGCGGGAACCCCTTTTGGTGTTAGCATTATGTTATGCTTTAGCTATTGAAAAATAGCAGATCTACAAGCTCATAGCGCGCCACCGAGTGGCGCGCTATGAGCTTGTAGGTCTGCTATTTTTTTTTAAATCGTGAATATGTGGCGCAAATCTTTGAATATATATTCTTTCAGAGCGAACGTTTTTTAAATTTCTAAGTCAGGCCTAAATGGGTTAAATGCCCAATGTTATGATTAATCATATGACAGACAGTTGTATATGACTGAGAGAATTTGGAGAAAATATCTGCAAAAGCAGAAGGCCTGCTGCACACTCCAGATTAGATGAAAGTCTTTTGGTGCCAGCCGGGCCTAAACATGTCCTTTTCACATGTTTATTTACCCCTCATGGACAAGCAACAGACCTCCTCGGTGTTGTCAAGTCCATTTGGTTCCTACCTATCAATCATTTAGCTGGGGACCTCCTGGAACCCCATGGGGTTCCCCAGACCCCACTTTGAGAACCACTATACCCTAAAGCCCTAACCACACCAAAGGGTCGAGACGGTTTTAGCGTTAACTCCTTGCAACCGTTTTGACCCAAGGAATTTGCATGGTGACCCTTTGGTGTGGTTAGGGCTTAAGAATTTTTGTTCCCTGAAAAGGTGAACACTTTTGCATGGTAAATGGTGCATTTATATAGCGCCGTTATCCAGGCGCTCTACATGTATTGTGCATTACATTCACCCATTCACACACACACACATTCATCACATACACCGATGGTGGCGGAAACCATGCAAGGCACCAACCAGCACATCAGGAGAAATTAGGGGTTCAGAGTCTTGCTCAAGGACACTTCGACACTTAACTCTGGGGGAGCCCGGGTTCGAACTGGCGACCTTCCAGCCACTCTACCGCTGAGCCACCGCCGCCCTGCATGCTTATGTGTTCCAATACTCTTTAACCCATTTGGACCTGGCAACGATTCTACAAATGTCTTCTAATCTAAATCATGAGTTTTCTGAAGAACACTATGTTTCTATGTCAGTGGTTCTCAAACTATTTCATGTCAAGGACCCCCAGAATTATATGAAATTGGCCGCCGACCCCCCCATCTGAAAATATGTAGTTCCAGGGACCCTCCAGACGCAGTTTTGAGTTAAAAACGTTCGCTCTGAAAGAATAATACTCAAATATTTGCACCACATTTTCACGATTTTTCAAAAATAGCAGACCTACAAGTTCATAGCGCGGCACTCGGTGCCGCGCTATGAGCTTGTAGATCTGCTATTTTTCAACAGCTAAAGCATAACATAGTGCTTCACGCACCAAAAGGGGTTCCCGTCTAGAATGGATTAAATGGGGGTTGACTCAAAAGCTTTACTAGCATTACTAATGAAGAATGACAGGAGCTATTGATCTGCCTGATATGAAATACCACTGTGGTGATGTGGTCAACAGCGATGAGTGGCAGAAAGGTATAGAGGGCACAGACTCCATCCATACAGCAGCAGGTGAAGCAAAACCAACACTCCTGCTTTGGTGAGGAGGACAACTAAGTATGGTCACAGTGGTGGAAACAGTACTCTCACATGTTTTAAAAGTATCAATACTGCAATGTATTGGACTCCTCATGCATAGAAGGAGGCATGAGGTCAGTCCGCTGCGCCCCCCCCAGGTTGGCAGAGGAAGTGTAGCGCCCAGGATTACATTAGATAATCGTGGGATAAAAATTATAAACAAATGTAGAACTACAATGTAGAACTACTCTGTTACAAGTAAAAGCACAGAATTCAACTCAATGTATTACTTTGAGTAAAAGTACAAAAATATTGGATTCAAAATGTACTTTAAGTAACAATTGTGCAGAATGTCACATTAAAAGTTTTCAAATGTTTAAAATCGCAACGCATTGTGAGTTTGTAGCTATTTAAAAGAAAAATGAGGGGTGCTACTGCTAGCCCCTCCTTTGCCCAGCGTTGTGTGTTTGTGTGAATAAGCGATGATTTGATTGGCTGATCACCCCATAGCGATGATTTGATTGGCTGAGCAAAGTATGTATTGAGGATAAAAAGTGAGGACAGAAAAGTGAGTACGGAAAAGTGAGTACGGAAAAGTGAGGACGCAAATTGTGATTGGCCAGAATGAGATGATGTAAGTCGATGATAAGAGCGCCCTCACTTCACACGGGTGTGATTTCTTTTTTTTTAATAATCCAAATCTAGTTTAGTAACTAAAGTTTTCAAATAAATGTACCGGTAGTGGAGTAAAAGTACAATATTTGCCTCTGAGATGTAGTGGAGTAGAAGTAAAAGTATTGGAAATTGAAAATACTTTTACACCACTGCATATTATGCATGTGTACACCGGTTTAGAGTGCACTGGCATACTGTAGCTGGCAATTCCACCTGTGGAATGGCTTTTTATTTATTTTTTCGTCTACAACATTTGTAACCAAAATGTATCTAAAGTGAGAAGTCAGTCAGTCAGACAGACAGATAATAATAAGGCCTAGTATACAGTCTGAGCTTTGATGCCGTGACGCTAAATAACCCACCCACTGGGCACAGTTTTGATTGATTGAATAGTCAGAAATGTAAACAGCCTTTAATGTAATTCAGCACTAAATGTATCCAGCAGCCTAAAGGCCTATTCATAGTCTGGATTTTCGGTGGTGAGGTGACCACCACACCACTCCGGTGGTGAGCTGACCACTGGAGCTGAAATAACGTTGATCGGTGGTGAGTAAAAACAGAGAGAAGGGCTGGAGTGGTGGCGGTGGTTTGCTCTTCACCGCGGCTCGTGACGTCATGTTGTAGTTCGGTGGGCACCTCACCACCGGAAACTATGTATGACTATGTATGAGCCTTCACGGGCTATTCATACTCCAGTTTTAGGTGATAAGGTGACCACCGACAACTACAACATGACGTCACGCCGCAGTGGTAAGGGACTCACCGCTCACCCAAACACATCTCTCTGTTATCACCAAAAACTGGAGTATCAATAGGCCTTAACCCATTTTGGGGCGGGAACCCCTTTTGGTGTTTTAGCTATTGAAAAATAGCAGATCTACAAGCTCATAGCGCGCCACCGAGTGGCGCGCTACGAGCTTGTAGGTCTGCTATTTTTGAAAAGTTGTGAAAATGTGCCACAAATTTGGAATAATTTGCTTCTGGGGGGTTCCCTGGAACAACATTATTTTCAGATGGGGGTCGGAGGCCAATTACATATAATTTTTGGGGTCCTTGACATGAAATATTGAGCACTACTGATATAGAAGGTATTTAGAAGATTTTTTTTTAATTTCGACATCAGGCCTAAATGGGTTAACATTTCCCTTTTTAGCCAATGAGTATCCCGTTTCACTGTACCCGTTTTGGGTTCGAATGCCATTTGGCTACGCCTCACATCAGCGACCAAGCAGCACGCCACACAAATGATGCTCTGACACAGAATCGAAATCTGGCACTGCACGTTTTGGGAGTAAAACTGTGGCAAGTGTACACGACTTCCTTCCAGCGAGGAGGATGAAACCTCGAGAAGAGTCAAAGAGTTGGAGGGCAAATCCCTTTTGTTCCGTGGAGCTGTAGCCCATTCTGAAGACGGACCGCCGACGTGAACGCTCCGCAGCTTATTGAGGAATGGCAAAAAAATAAAGACGATTTCTCGCTCCCTCTGTCTCTCTCTAACTCTCTGGCTTTTCCAATCTGTCTCTCTCTGTACTCTCTTTTTTTTTTGGACCATGTCCTCTGTGTCACCCTAGCACTTCCACAAACAGGGAGTGGTAAAAGAGAGCGGAATCTAATCCTGTTTGGCGGCTCATCAAAGGGACCAAGTAGCCACTTGGCGCTAGATAAGGTGGGGAGGAAGTAGCGATGGAGACACAGTGTCAACTACAGATGTGCATTATGTTACACTGGATCTATATCCTTTTCATCTGGCTTCACACGGACAAATTCTTCTCTGTTTAGCGACTGAAGTCTGATTTCTATGACGGAAAAAATAAATAAAAGCAGGCGATCTACAAGCTCGCCGCGAGTCGCAGCGCAACGCATTGTGAGCTTGTAGATCAGTATACCTCCTTGAGCTCCAAAGGGTAACTCAAGGCTAACTCCGCAACCTCATTCTTCTAGAGTTTATCATTTGCACAGTGTGGCACCATTGGAATATACCGTGCAAAATAATCTAGCTTGGCTGCATGGAAGTCCAAAGTGACGGGTCACTTAGGGGAACAGGTGCATAAAGATGACAGCCTCTCCCTCCTCTGTCCTGCTATGCTATACCACTAGGGCCTAGACTAGGCATTTAGCAGCCGCTCTTATCCATGAGAGAAGTGCCATGTTTCTTGTCTGTCAACCAAGCGCATCCCGGCCGTGAGGATGTTGTGGGTCCTCAAATAAAAAACCTAACATTTTAATGATAATATAATGTAAAAAAAAGATATGTTGTGGTATTTTTTTTGACCTGAGATCAGATTCTAAAAATGTCTTCTACATCCTGACAGTTTTCTGAAAAGGCTATGTTTCTATGTCAGTCGTTCTTCGACTTTTCAAAAATAGCAGACCTATAAGCTCGTAGCGCGCCACTCGGTGGCGCGCTATGAGCTTGTAGATCTGCTATTTTTCAATAGCTAAAGCATAACATAATGCTAACACCAAAAGGGGTTCCCGCCAAGAATGGGTTAGAACTTTGAGAAATGTGATGAATGGGAACCTAAAGTTTACTAAGTTAGTTCCACTGATTGATTGTTTGATCATTAAAATAGAGTCCAGACGGAAGCACGCACATCTATAAAACATTATCCAGGTGCTGAACAAAAACATACGGGATTAAAGAAAGGAAGTCTGCACACTGTTCTACAGCTCCCAGGTATACTTTATTAGAACAACGTTTCGACCTACAAGAGGTCTTCTTCTCTACCCGGGAGCTAGAACAGTGGACTTCCTTTCTTTAGTCCTGATCAGTAAAATGAACATGCTCTAAAGATGCCACCCGTCGGACCACATAACACAGGTCAGATGGGTGGGCCGCAAACAGGGGGGGCTCAAGGCTTAGCCCCCCCTAAGCCCCCCCTCCAAACAAGCCAAATTGACTGACTTCTATGTAAACCAAGATTCATTAGCCAGCCCCTCCATAGCACCCCCAGTCACGACTTTCTGGAGCCGTCGCTGGCCGCGAACACTGTCGAGATTTTCAACTGGGCCCTGATCCAGAAGAGTTTGGGAAAACACTTTAGAGTTCTAAGAAAACCAATAATAAACACTGAGAATTCCAGATTTTGTCAGTCCTAGCTTCCGCAATGTGTTTGCGTTGTGGTGGGACGTCAAACTAAAGATGCGACCTTCTAAATTCTAAACCGCTTGTGCCTCTCGCCTACAAACAATTGCAGACTCGTTTTTGGCACACCGTCTCAAGAGAACTTGAGCCACGTGTGGCACAACCAAGCGAGCGAGTTGCCGTGCCGAACGTTGTGAAGTTCGATAGAGCCGACTCGGTTCGAGTTGCAACCCGATAGGCACAGATTAGTAAATCGTGTATTGGCCACTCAAACAAGTACAAAATAAATTGTGGTGAAAATGTGAGGGGCACCCTTATCATCATACAGTACATCATCAATCATGCTCAGCCAATCAAATGTCATTCAGCCAGTCACTTTTGGCGTCTTCACTTTTCTGCCCTCACTTTTTATCCTCAATATGTACTTTGCTCAGCCAATCAAATCATCGTGTTTGTGTTCACACAAACAGACAAAGCTGGGCATAGGAGGGGCTAGCGCCCCTCAAAGATGTCTAGTACAGTGAGACAATGTCCCTAGTATACAACAACTGTGTGTAACCCATGTTTCTCTGTAGTGCTGTGATCCAAACAGGGCCAGTGGGGCATGTGTTCGGTGATGGTGGTTGGGAATTTGATACCTTGTGGCCAGAAACCAGAGTAGGTCACAGTACACCGTGATAAAATTCCCTAATCCACAAGCCAAGTTTCCTTTTGCAGAGCCCTCTCCCGCCTCTTCTCTCCAATCCTTGCCTGGCCCACACTTTTCCACTCCCTTGTTCCCTCTCTCTCTCTCTCTCCCCCTCTCTCTCTCTCTCTCTCCCCCTCTCTCTCCCCCTCTAACCGCTCTGCTTTCATTTCCCTCTACTTTCCTTGATATGTGATCCGGTGGAGACGCTCGGGTTTCAGTTTTTACAGCTTAGCCAGCCTATTGCTGTATACATTCCTTTCTCCCCTGTTCTTAGCCCTCGCTGCCTCTTCTCCATACCCCCTGTACCCACTCCTCTTTCTCCCCCCGATTACTTACCGGGCCTTATTTTACCATGGCACACATTAAGCAGGCTGAGATGAAGGAAACACTGTCAAGACTGTTTAGCCTTTTTTTCAGAGGTATGGTCCCCCTAAACAAGGGCACATTGTGTGGCGTTCGCTTCCCTCCTCCTCGTGTCCGAAAGTAGATGAGAGAACCTGGGAGAAACTCAAGAGGACGGGAGACATTTTCAAGAGAGAGGGGCATCGCATGGCGCTATGGGCGCTCCAACTCGCTCCCGAGGTTCGGCTCGATCGACACGGTCCGCGAGGACTTTTGCTCCGAAGGAGCACAACAAGTGTTCCCCGGAGATCGCCCTCTGCCCAGGGTTTATTGGTCTGAGGTCACCTGCCAACATGCATCCATGCATGGTGGGGAGCCGCCCTCTGAGCAGGCATGTCATACTAGCAGGTCCATGATGTCATGCTTTAGAGCATTCTGGACATAGCCATGGGGATATTATTATATACGACTGAGGACGATTCTATAAATGCCTTCATGACAGTTTTCTGAAAAACCCTATGTTTCTATGTCAGTGGTTCTCAGACTATTTCATGTCAAAGAGCCCCAGAATTATCTGTAATTGGCCGCCGACCCCCATCTGAAAATATGTTGTTCCAGGGACACCCCCCCCCCCCCACACCCCCCCAGAAGCAAAGATTTGAGTTAAAAACATTCGCTCTGAAAGAATATATATTCAAAGATTTGCACCACATTTTCACGATTTTTCAAAAATAGCAGACCTACAGATCTGCTATTTTTCAATAGCTAAAGTATAACATAATGCAGTTTAAAAGTGGTTAATAGTCCCATGCCCTCCCTTCAGAAGCAGATGGTACACACATACGGTACACACACTGCTCTCCCTGA
>NC_136799.1:41566110-41605973 GCF_951216825.1 Electrona antarctica
TCGATGTGCCATTCACTTTAAGCATGCGCATACCCTCTATTGTATGCAGCAAACACAATTTTACATGCATTTCCGTTCATTACATTTACAAATTACTGATACGAGAAATTGCAATAACTATTAGTCAACTAAGAATTGCTGTATCTGAGGACAGATTCTCTGTTAGACAGAGTCTGAGGACAGATTTTCTGATTCTCTGTTGTGTAATCCTAAAAGCTGGTGGTGACTACATCTATCTATCAGAGAGCAAGATGACAAACCCGATTTGTTTCCCCCTTATGGACATGTCCAGCCAGCCAGCGTCACACACTATATTCAAACATTCTGCAAAATAGGCAAACAACCGGTGAAAATGTCACTCATACAAGCTCACAACGCATATAGCAGCGTGAAGCATTGTGTAAGATTGCAGATCGGCTCTTTTCGGGCAAAGAGAGGGGAAAAGGGAATGGAACCCCAACCAGAATTGAACCCCGACCTCCAAATCTCAGGGTGTTCACTACAACCACAAGGCCACTGAGCTGGTTACCCAGGGCAAGACACACTGGCGATCCGTGATGTTGTCCGAAACTGCCGACGTCGTGTTGATGACATAAATGGGCATACTGGGAGACAGACCGCAGAACCGCAGACGTCCATTGTGCACGCCACCGCTAATATTGGCGAAACAGCACAAATATCACAGAAGGCCGGTGCCCACATCACCCCAAACACACAGATTTGGTGCGTCCACTGCAGACCTGTGTGGATGGACAGTTCTCGTTAAGCAGTGGTTTTCAACCCTTTTCATATCAAGGTCCATTATTTATTCTGCATTTGAGACACGGATGACATTTAGCCTCATCTCAGACGCAAAACGAAAGAATATTTTGACGATTTTGTTCACAAATCCAGTATGCTGTATTGAAGAGGTACCATAATAACAGATGTTTATAAAGATAAGCTTCTACATTGTCCGATTGTGAATTTGTAGATTTCTTCTTGTAAAAAGCAAGGCTTTTGCACACCTACAGGCGACAGGTGTGTAGGAGAGGGTACGGTGCCAAACAATGAAAAAGGAACAAACACCCGTACACTGTCTTCAAATGCAGTGACCAACTTTTAATAGGGAAACAGCAACGTTTCGGCCTATGCGGCCTTCATCTGGCTATCTTGATAGCCTGAAATTTAACAGCGTAAAATTAAATCAAATGGACCCGTAAGGGTCAGTTTGGTTTCATGTTACTCTCAAGAGTGAAATATCTAATAAGGGTCCATTTGGTTACCAACTCCCCATTATTTAGCTGGGGACCATCTAACCAATGTCGTAAAGAATTGGTCCACTGACTCAGCACTCCACACCTCCGGGTATTATGGACAGGGACACACATGCCAAGTTTGAGGTCATTCGGTCGGTAATCATGTCATTGTTCCGACCTCCCGCTAGTCAGAGCGATTACTAACACTATCCCAAACCCTAACCTCAGTCTTAACCGGCCACGTAGGTCGCTAACCCTAACCTCAGTCTTAACCGGCCACGTAGGTCGCTAACCCTAACCTCAGTCTTAACCGGCCACTTAGGTCGCTAACCCTAACCTCAGTCTTAACCGGCCACTTAGGTCGCTAACCCTAACCTCAGTCTTAACCGGCCACGTAGGCCGCTAACCCTAACCTCAGTCTTAACCGGCCACGTAGGTCGCTAACCCTAACCTCAGTCTTAACCGGCCACGTAGGTCGCTAACCCTAACCTCAGTCTTAACCGGCCACGTATATACTGTATACGGGATGTTGGACTTATGGGCAGTCCCCGTTCGGTCATACGGTGCCCAAGTTATGCCCGGGACAGACATGTGCGCACGCACGCACAGTCGCACGCGCACGCACGCACGCACGCACGCCGTGAATGTGAAGACGGATGCCATCCCAACTTACTTACACAGCAGCACATCACCTTCAGCAAATGGCTCATCATGACGAGTTGCTCCACTGAAGATCTGAAGTGCTCTTTCTTCCCGGCCGCCGTCCAGTATTATAATGAACCTAGTGAAGCACTGGCTGGATCCCTATAAATATAGAATAATTATATAGATCTATAGATGTGATTTTACATGAACCCAGAGCGTTCTGTAAATTCTGGATGGCAAACATTCGGAAAGAATAGCAGATCCACAAGCTCACAGCACAACGCGCTATGAGCTTGAAGATCGGCTATTTTCAGCAAAGAGATTTGTTGTATATCATCATGGTAATAGGGACGACGACGACAATCTTGCCTGCCAAAAATGTAATTCCTGGAAACGCCACTGCGCTTTACATACTGTAGACTGTGCATTACATTCATGTGCACATTCATACACTGATGGCAGAGGAAACCATGCAAGACACCAACCTGCACACTGGGAGCAATTAGGGGTTCAGGACACTTTGACACTAACTCTGGGGAAGCCCGGGATCGAACTGGGAACCTCATGGTTCCCATATGGCCACTCTACCACTGCGCCACTGCCGACCCTACATCATCCTACCCTACATAATCATCATAACCTTTATTTAAACTCGGAGTACAATTGA
The DNA here is from genome assembly GCF_951216825.1 of Electrona antarctica. Taxonomy (NCBI): domain Eukaryota; kingdom Metazoa; phylum Chordata; class Actinopteri; order Myctophiformes; family Myctophidae; genus Electrona; species Electrona antarctica. The sequence goes on from NC_136799.1 coordinate 41,568,661, forward strand.
GGGGCAGTCCCTCATTTTCAATGTAGCCGAGATACAGAACACAAAATAAACAATATACATTTAAATACAGCAATATCAATATATGAATCGGAAGACAGAAAATACTCAAAACGAAAAGCACTATAACAGATGTTCCGATAATTGATTAAAACAGTTACAATGTTGAACAGAAGTGCTGGAAATAATTCCCCTGAATTGACCCAAGGAAGGCAGTGATCTGATTTTTAAGGACTTCTGGACTCATTCCAATCAAGTGGAGCACTGGCAGAGAATGCTGCTTTCAGTGCATTGCCTAGCTCTCTCTCTCTGTTAACAAATGGAACCTTGAGGGTCAGAGAAAGGGTATAGGTAGGGAGGGTATATAGAAAAGGGAGTGGACTCTGGTCAACTAAGTATAGGGTTTAACTTATTTAATGTAGAGCGGTACGAGCGTTCACTCCATTTTGGACCAGTGCACTTTTAAGAAAGTTGAGCGTCTGTTCTCACACAAATGCATCTTATAGACACACAGTGATAAGTACCCAATTTTGACAATTGTGTTCATTTTAATGTAGTTGTTTAAGAGTCAAATTGCAGTGTATGGATTGGAGTAGAGGGGGTGAACGTCTTTCTCATTGTGATGTGTTCAATGTGTTGTGTTGTCCTGTCTTGTATACTGTGTATGTAGCCTATATGCCATGTTTCTTCTGCACAGCTGCATGACAGCCATAATGCACCTCCAGGGATCAATAAAGTATCTTGATAAAGGATATAGCACATGACAGAAGCATGCATCTTCAAGCTTACACAGATTAAGAGTGATTAAGTGTAAGATTACAAGATTATGTACAGATACTGTACAATCAAAAAAGCTTTATCATCCCACGTGGGGCAGATGGCTAGCTCCCTCATGAGCGTGTGAGTGTGTACGTCATTAAATGTTCTGATGAATTGAAAATGGAGGACCCTTAAATGGTAAATGGTGCCTTTATCCAAGGCGCTTTACATATATTGTGCATTACATTCACCCATTCATACACCGATTGCGGCGGAAGCCATGCAAGGTACCAACCTGCACATCGGGAGCAATTTGGGGTTCAGTGTCTTGCACAAGGACACTTCGACATGTAGACAGGAGGAGCCGGGATTCGAACCGCCGACCCATCCCTTATGTAAACAAGTCTTTTCTGGCTTTTTCTGGTTCGATCCTCAAGTAGCAGTTTTTGTTTTGGCCTGTACAATCAATCAATCAATCAATCAATCAATCAATCAATCAATCAATCAGCTCTCCATGGGGATCAGTTAAGTTAGTGTCTTGCTCAGAGACACTTGGCAGGGTTGGTGGGGGGGAAAAAACGGTTACCATCCGATTCCCAGATGGCTTCTCTCTGCCCAATTAGCTGGGGTGACAGTAATCATTCACAGATCTTGAACAAAATTAACTCTGAACTCCAAAACTATAAAAGTTATAGGTGCAGAAAATTAAGTGCTGTCGCCTGTACATAAAACCTAGCGGAAATGGACAGTCGGAGCCAAGGGACATAAATTACACCCCCGTCTCATTTCCATAATGCAACAGACAGACATGTGTTTCTGATTCCACTGAAAATTAATTGGTTCAGAACCCTAAACGTTGATTCGGAACTGGAACCAAATAAATACTTGGATTTTCTTTGTCTTGAACTGGGAACCAAAGTGGGAGTGTCACTATTCTACAGGTTAGAAGATGCAGATGGCAAAAAGAGGCTTGGGGGAAAATAATCATTAAAAAATAAAATAAACGTGAAACTGTAAATGTACAAATGTACACTCTCAGAGGACTTTACAGCATAGAAGATCCCAGAGATAAAATGAGTCTGTGGTCTAATGCATATGAACCAGGGGTCGTTTTATATTTAAAAAAGTTGAGATCCTTTTTCCTGGTAGATTCCACTTTTAGGACTGTGCTGTGCAAGAGGTTCTCCGGAGGTGGTGAAATGCAGTGATTGAATGCAGTAACTACTCTAAGTACACTTACTCAAGTAAAGTTTGAGGTATCTTTTACTTTACTCCACTCTACTCCACTACATCTCAGAGGCAAATATCATACTTTTACTCCACTATAAATCCAGCCCTATACAGTAATTTGGCCATTTAAAAATAGCCTCACAAGCTTGTAGATCTGCTATTTTCAAAAGAGTTTTATACATTCTATACTTTAGAAAACTTGTGAAATGGGATATTCTGCATAATGAGTACATTTACTTTTGTACAGTAAGTACATTTTGATACCAATACTTTTGTACTTTTGCTCAAGTACATTGTGACTACTATTGATACTTTCACTTACACCACAAATTGGATGGGACTGTAGTATGCAAGAGGTTCGTTCCCCTGCAAGCTCTCAAATCAACATCTTAAAAAGATGCACTGACCTCAACCGCAAAGCGATGCAAAGGGTCGCGCGGACAGCCGAGCGCATCAGTGGACGTGCACGTCCCACTGATGACATAATACCACGGACGTTGTGTCAGCGAAGCTCACCGAATCATCACAGACCGTAGCCATCCCGACGACGGACTGTTTCAGATGCCGCCTCGTTGGGATGGAACGTGGCTCGATCTGTAGCCACAAGGCCACAGGCAGAATAACTTCTTCTCCCAGACAATCAGACATAATATATGAACAACCTTAAAAAAGAAAGTAAAGATAGGTTTAACGTTATCATTCTCATAACCCAGGACAGCTTTAAAGCAATGTGTTTCAATGCAAACGAAAAGACTCTGCCCAAAATTAATAAATAAAAGAGTGTCTGGGTGTTTAACCACTTTCAAGCTGGCATCCCCATTGTAGGCATGTCTAAATGTTTGGAATTTTCAAAAATAGCGAAAATTACAGATGTTGCGAGCTTTTTGCTAGTGATGATATAATCATAATATATCGAATGTGTTGTTTAAGCAAATACATACTTCACACACAATCAAAGGGCCGCAATGGTAATAAGCTCTCGAGCTAAAATATTGTATGTTCATGCATTTTGTCAATAAAGACCAATCATTTCAGTTAAAAAAACTTTTCACTTTGCATTCAGGTCGTTTGTTTTTGTTATGGAGCAGTCTAGGAAGGTTTTTTATCATAGTGCACATATGATAGTCCCTCATTCATTGTCAGTGAAGACTTGCATGCAGACTTATATGCATCAAAAATCAGAATATTGGATTTCAATCTTGCTTCCATGCAGCTTTGGGAGACGCTTTGTACAATGTTCAATAATCCAGACAAAATTGTCGAACATAATATGATTCCTATTTAAGTGTGTGTGTGTGTGTGTGTGTGTGTGTGTGTGTGTGTGTGTGTGTGTGTGCGTGCGTGCGTGCGTGCGTGCGTGCGTTTTTGTCATGTGTTACTTTGGGGTGGCATTTATTATGCTTAAAGCCTCGACAATTGGCCCTCTGATGTGAAGTGGAATTACAATGAGGTGGCAGTTGGAACGCTAAGCATGCTTGGCGATGCCGAACGCTAGCTCATCCTACGGTGACATTCATTTGAGCTGGAAAATCACCTGGAACAAGTGCTGTGAACCGTAGCACAGGTCAGGGTGAGTTTGACTGTTGTGCTACACAGCTACACTCTGTGTTTATACTACTGGTACACTATAAGCAGGGATTCTCAAACGTTTTGCCAGGTGCAAAGCAGCCTGGCCTACATTTGCAGGCACCACTACTGACGACCGGAAAGGCGACTCTAAACACCACCTAGTCATGATTGGCTGCCTCCTAAGCCAATGGGAGTCTGAAAGGCATAAAAACCCATACTCAATATAAGTGGCAACAGCAGCTAATGGTATCATAGATATTTAAAAAGATGCCTCTGAATTGACACTGGGAGAGGAAGTTCTGCCGGGAGTGTGGAAGGCACGTTACGTTACGCTGCCACTCAAGTGATTACTGGCCAATCACAGCGCATCATTTCCGGGACCTACAGACCCGAACATGCGCTCTGTGACACACGCTCATGCTTCCTAATTTATGTCATCCTATGTCATCCGACCTATAGATAGACATTATGTTTTGGTCAAAATTATTTTGTTGTTAAATCATTAAAGCTCTATATTCTGAGTGCTATAGAAAGTTTAGATTTAGAAGGCATTTGGCATTTGTAGAATCGTGAGCCTGAAGGACAGGGAGACCCCTGACAGTTTTCTGAAAAACCTCTGTTTCTAGGTAAACAGCATTACTCGCAGTAACAATAACACTGTTGGGAGCAACACTGTTGTACAAAAGGTACCAATTGGGTATTACGATCCAGGACTGATTATTTAATTATTTATTTGAGCCTATAAAAGAAAGATCTGAGCAATCACTTGCTGTTATGTATGCGATGATGATGAAGAAGTAGGTCGGGTGTGGCTTATTGTCGGTATCAGCCAGTAACGCGCAGGAGTCTGTCCCCGTTACAATGTGCTATAGACCCCTGGGAGATGGAATGCCGAGGAGGAGCGCCGCACCTACCATCAGCTCCCAGTACTTGCCACACCCAAGCCGTGCTACTCATACGCTGAGTTAGCGAGTTGGTGGTGCCCGTTATCGAACCCGTTATCGAACACAGGTTCAAAGGTGTGAGCTCTACCGACTGAGCTACCCGCTATGCGGACACAGTGTGATGTGATGATGAGCTACACTGAATTGAGTAAGCCATTATGTAAAAGACAGGTCACATAATGCAGGGGTTCTCAACCCGTGGGTCGCGACCCCTCGGGGGGTCGCCAAATTATTTTAGGGGGTCCCCAAATTATTTTCAAAAAAAAAAAAGATTTATTTTTAAATTTTATTTTCACTTTTTTTCAAAAATAGCAGATCTACAAGCTCGTAGCGCGCCACTCGGTGGCGCGCTATGAGCTTGTAGATCTGCTATTTTTCAATAGCTAAATTATAACAATGCTTAAAACACCAAAAGGGGTTCCCGCCCAAAATGGTTTAAGGTTATTGTAGCAGTCAATTTATATTGGGGGTCGGGAGGGGGCGGGGCGGGGGTCCCGGGACATTGCCAAAGCATTTCCGGGGGTCCCCGGCCAAAAACGTTGAGAACCCCTGACATAATGTATGTACCACTATACAAACGTAATCAAGAAAGTCAACAAAAGTACAATATTTGTGGGAAGGAATGCACTGAGGATACTAGCTGGCGCACTCATGACTCATCCAATGTCATTTATTCACTTCATGGTACAGTACCCTACTAGCACCTCAAAGGCATTCAAAGGAAAACTTCCCACCTCTCAAAACAAACTGATCAGGTTAGTTTGTTTTAAGATGAAGATGAAGCAGGAACAAGATGACCTGAAGCGAGAGGAGAAGGAGAAAAACACCTAACCTAACCCCTGCTCATTACAAAAACACCTAACCTAACCCCTGCTCATTACAGGGCTCGGGGTAGAGAACTATAGAGAACAGAGTACAGCAACTTGCAATGGGCCTAGTCTTCAACACCAGAGGGAGCTCCAACGATCTCATTCCCCCCAGATTCGGCACAAACATTATGCCACCAAAAGGTGGAATGCCCTACTAACAGCCATCAAAAAGTGCGACTCCCTTCCATCCACCTTACAAAACCACCATAAAGGATAAGGATCACCTGTCTGCAATTTGCAACTGGACCTATAGACAAGTCTTCTCGCTTGCAAAAATAAATGACCCCCTCACTCTTTCTCTGTATAAATATAGCTTTATTGCTCCTATAATATTGATGATCTATTCATGTATAGTGTGTCTTTATACGTTTTGATGAATTTAATACTGGAAACAAGTCCTCAGGTCTTTTTATGTTATCCTTTTAGCATCATTGTATAACTGTACCGCTGAACGTTTTGCAAACTGTCAATAGAGCGTCGCAGTCCCGCCCCCTTTCATGACGACGCCAGGCCCAGGAAATAATTCCCATTGCATTTTTCCCATAGACATTTCATAAAGTATTTATTTAAAGACCTTTAAAGCGTCGTACAAAGCCAACTCGAGTTGTGACAAATCATGACAATAAACACAATATTTTGGACCAAACAAATAATTACAAAGAAGAAAAACAAGAAAAAAAGTGTTGTAACCTGCCGTTTTCTTCTTCTTTCTAATTATTTGTTCGGCCCGAAAAATTGTGTTTGTTGTTGTTTGCTTAAAAGGTCTATAAATAAATACTTTTTGAAATGTCTATGAGGAAAATGAACGGGGACTCATTTCCTGGGCCCTGGTAGGGGGCGGGACTGCAACGCTCTATCATGTATTCAATCAATCAATCAGGAAGGCAAAATGTTGTCTTATTACAGCATAGGGCAGTGGTCCCAAAGGGACGTTGAGTCGTTAATATAGCAGCAAAATCAGTTTAACTACTTTAGTTTAAACCTTTATACATCAGCTGTTTGAAAATAGCTGATCTTCAAGCTCACATAGTGTCAAATTGCAAAGCATAAGCTTGTAGACCTGCTATTTTCAAAGAATAATGTGAAAAATGTATGTGGAATTATAACATTTTAAAAACATTTTCAACAACACAGATCTTGTACTTGTACTGGGCACAAAACATTTTCCAATGGGGGAGTCCGTGGCCAAATACGTATCAATTTGGGGGTCCTCGATAATGGAAAGGTTTGTGAAACACTGTATCATAGCACAGAGAGGAGATTAACTATTCTGTGGTTTGTTTTTAAGCTTATTCAACAAAAGGAGGATACAGCTCCTTGGTTGCAGTATAAGCTGTCCTTGACAGACTGTGCTTGTCCAGGCTCAATTATAAGCAGATGGAGTAGGATTCAATGAAAGCATTGTTAAACATAACCCTGCCTGGGCAGTTTCGTATCATTCTGCGAGTAACTGTTATATTGTCACAAGGATTGTATTACATGAAGTGAAACATGAGGGCTGCGCAATCTTTTCCATCACTATGTGGAGCATGTAGCTTTCGATGGTGACATTAAAGAACAATTCCTGTGTAGTGTGCATGTGTGACATGTATTCAGGTGGGTCTTTGTTCTTCGGAGTGGTAAGAATGAGATAAAGGTGGAGGTTTGATAGTGCAGGGGTTCTCAACCCGTGGGTCGCGACCCCTCGGGGGGTCGCCAAATTATTTTAGTGGGTCCCCAAATTATTAAAAAAAAAAAAAAAAAAAAAGATTTAAAAAAAAAATTTATTTTCACGATTTTTCAAAAATAGCAGACCTACAAGCTCATAGCGCGCCACTCGGTGGCGCGCTATGAGCTTGTAGATCTGCTATTTTTCAATAGCTAAATTATAACAATGCTTAAAACACCAAAAGGGGTTCCCGCCCAAAATGGTTTAAGGTTATTGTAGCAGTCAATTTATATTGGGGGTCGGGAGGGGGCGGGGCGGGGGTCCCGAGACGTTGCCAAAGCATTTCCGGGGGTCCCCGGCCAAAAACGTTGAGAACCCCTGTGATAGTGTGTAGTCATACTATGCACAGCTTAGTGACTGAGGTCACCATTGATCGCACAAAAGTAGAGAAAATATCAGCGTACTTGTAGATCTGCTATTTTGTCTATTTTTTGGGCTACAATGTTCTAAAGAATTGTTTTGGACATAGGCCTACAAGGTTTCCACAACATGTTTAAAATGTTGCAGTTTATACTAAAAGCGTCTACCTGTGTGGAGATTTCCAGGATGATAAAAAATTAGCTTAATTTCAAGTGGTTCTGACTTATGTGTTAGGGCTACCTGACCTGAGCATGAAAAAGAGAGAAAAAAAAGAGATGATTTCTTTTTTTCGTTTCCATCTGTCCATCCACCCGTTTCTGTCTCTCGTTGGTCGAACCAGATATTCACTTTTGCAGTGTGGGTGTACTGTGCGTAATAATAGTTGCTAACAGCTTAGGTTCTAAGCATTCTAAAAGAGTGTACTGTAGATATAGCTGAAAATAACTACTTAACCTAAACTTAAGTAGCATACTTAAGCTTAGGTAGCCTATGTTAGAAAACTTAAGAATTCAACTTATTTTACATGAATTAATGAGCTTGGTTGTTTGTTGCTAGCTTGTTATTTTCATGTTTGTAGGCCTTAAAGTTAAAACACCATTAAACTCACTTTCACATCATAGGCATATGGGTATTTTTCTAGGTTGCCTAACTAGCCCATCTAAGTTACTTTAACACCATTAAACTCACTTTCACATCATATATATATATATATATATATCCCCATATATGGGGATAACCTATAGTCCCATATATGGAGACAACGGCGATATCCAGCGCTGACTTCAGATTAATGTAGAAACTCCAAAGATGGATATACACAGTGGTGACATCATCGTGACACTAGAGCTTCTAAACCTCAGATACCAAGCAACGCACACGGTATCTCCAACGATCCCAAATGCTCAGAATCTACAGCACTCAAGCAAGACACATGATTCAGGATACAGCACATAGGACAAGACTCAAGACACCACACTCAAGACACAAGATCCAAGATCAAGAACACGTCAACACATACAAACCAAGGTGTCTGGCTTTACAACCCCGATACCTTGCATAGCTTTACCAAGACCACCATTCCAATTAGCGCCGTTAAACATCCCGGTTTAAGTTCGGATCGGACACCACGTCCGGAGCAGAGACGGGAGGAACAGGAGCGAAGAGCGGGAGAGAGGAGGCGGAGGAGGCGGCCGGAGCGAAAGGGGTGCTACCAGGGACCGCCAGAGGGGGCGCTCCGCCTCAACAGACTCCTCTGACAGCTCTGCTTCAGACCAAGAGGGCAAGGCCAGCGGAGGAGGAGGAGGTGGAGGAGGAGGCATGAAGACCAAGGAGGACCAGAAGAAGCAGAGAGACATGCTGAAGGCTCTTGAGACGCCCGAGGAGAAGAGGGCCAGGAGGCTGGTCAAGAAGGAGGCCAAGGAGAGGAAGAAGAGGAAGAAGATGGGCTGGAGCGAGGAGTACATGGGCTACACCAACGCCGACAACCCCTTTGGAGACAACAACTTGCTGGGGACCTTTAAGTGGCAGAAGGCATTGGATAAGAAGGGAATCGGCCACCTGTCAGAGAAAGGCCTGAAGGAGAGGAACAAATTAATCCAAGAAGAGAACCGCAGAGAGCTGCAGAAGGTGAAACAGCTGCGTCTGGAGAGAGAGAGGGGGAAGGCCATGAGGGAGATGGAGCTGGAGATGCTCCAGAGAGAGAAGGAGGCGGAGCACTTCAAGACCTGGGTGGAGCAGGAAGACAACTTCCACCTGCACCAGGCCAAGCTGAGGTCAAAGATCCGTATCCGTGACGGCCGAGCCAAACCCATTGACCTCCTGGCCAAGTACATCAGTGCTGAGGATGACGACCTCGCCGTGGAGATGCACAAACCCTACACCTTCCTGAATGGACTCACTGTCACCGACATGGATGACCTGCTAGAGGACATTAAGGTGTACATGGAACTGGAGCAGGGGAAAAACGTGGACTTCTGGAGAGACATGACAATCATCACTGAGGACGAGATCAGTAAACTCAGGAAGCTGGAGGCCTCGGGGAAGAGAACAGGAGCCGTGCAGTTGGACCGGCGCGAGGGCATCAACGCGTCGGTGTGCACGGATGTCATGACTGTGTTCAAGGGCAAGACGTACAGCCAGCTGCAGGCGCTGCACCTCAACATAGAGTCCAAGATCCGTGCCGGAGGATCCAACCTGGACATCGGCTACTGGGAGAATCTGCTGCAGCAAGTCAGGGTGTACATGGCCAGGGCACGGTTGAGGGAGAGACACCAGGACGTGCTGCGTCAGAAGCTGTTCAAGCTGAAGCAGGAACAAGGAATGGAGAGTGAGCCCCTGTTCCCCATCAAAGAGGAGGACATCATGGCGGACATCATGAACAAGAGAGCAGAGGTTGCGGCGACCACAGATGAGGCCGGCTCCTCCTCAGCAGGCAATCGGAACAAAGATCCACAGGACGAGGAGGAGGCGGGGCCGTCCACGGCGGGACGAGGAAACGCGGCGGGGGAGGAGGAGGGAGAGGAGGAGAATGACAAGGAGGAGGGTGAGGAGGAGGTGGTGGAGTCGGTTCTGACCGAGGAGGACCTGATCCAGCAGAGCCAGGCGGAGTACGATTCGGGCCGCTACAGTCCGGCCCTGCTCGGCGCCTGCGAGCTTCCGCTGGAGGCGCACACCACCTCCCCTGAGGAGGACACCACCCGGCTGGAGCTGGCCCGCAGGCAGATGCAGGTCACAGGCGATACCAGCGAGAGCGCGGAGGACGCCTTTGTGCGGCGCGCCAAGGAGGGCATGGGCAACGACGAGGCCCAGTTCAGCGTGGAGCTGCCCGTCACGGACAAGATGTACCTGTGGGCCGACAAGTACCGGCCGCGCAAGCCACGCTTCTTCAACCACGTGCACACAGGCTTCGAGTGGAACAAGTACAACCAGACGCACTACGACTTAGACAACCCGCCACCCAAGATCGTGAAGGGCTACAAGTTCAACATCTTCTACCCGGACCTGATCAACAAGCGCTCCATGCCGCAGTACTTCCTGGAGCCCAGCTCCGACAACAAGGACTTTGGCGTGCTGCGCTTCCACGGCGGCCCGCCCTACGAGGACACCGCCTTCAAGATCGTCATCCGTGAGTGGGAGTGCTCGCGCCGGCATGGCTTCCGCTGCCAGTTCGCCAACGGCATCTTCCAGCTGTGGTTCCACTTCAAGAGGTACCGCTACCGCAGATGAGAGGAGAGGAGCGGAGCGCTTCTGCCTGAACGGACCTATGAATCCCTGTTCTTTTTCCCCATATAGTTGCTAACAGCTTAAGTTCTAAGCATTCTAAAAGAGTGTACTGTAGATATAGCTGAAAATAACTACTTGGCTAAACTTAAAGGGGCATTCCACTCATTTTCAACATTTTACTATGTCATTAATATACCTTAGAGCTGCTGTGTGGAAATAATAAAAAGTCCCCCCATTCTGTGTTTCCTAGAACTAGAGGTCTGAAAAAAATCATGGTTAACATGTTTTTTTTCTTCATAATTACAGTTCTAGGAAACACAGAATGGGGGGACTTTTTATTATTTCCACACAACAGCTCTAAGGTATATTAATGACATAGTAAAATGTTGAAAATGGGTGGTTTTCCCCTTTAAGTAGCATACTGGGTCTGGGTAGCTTATGTTAGAAAACTTAAGAATTCAACTTATTTTACATGAATTAATGAGCTTGGTTGTTTGTTGCTAGCTTGTTATTTTCATGTTTGTAGGCCTTATTTAAGTTAAAACACCATTAAACTCACTTTCACATCATAGGCAGGGTATTTTTCTAGGTTGCCTAACTAGCCCATCTAAGTTAAAACAGCATTAAACTCACTTTCACTGGGTATTTTTCTAGGTTGCCTAACTAGCCCATCAAGTCTGAAATCACTAACTCCATATTTGAACCAGGTTAGTGTTGACATGCTAATGTAGAACTCCATATCTGGATGTGGCTGACTTATCGTGATGTCAGTGAGATGTCGCGAGCATCCAGCCAGGCACTATAAAGGTGGCCATCACACCTTTATTTTAAATTCAACTATATTGTAATGTTTAGCACCCTGAGCTGGAGTCGAGCCCCTCCAACTAACTCAGGCAAGCAACAAGCCGCCCCTTGGAGGAGCAAGTTACGGCCGGGTCTTTCGCAGGGTCCACCCCTTGACCTTGGCCCTTGCCTAGACTAGACAACAACTCAAGGCTAAATTAGAATTCAACCTTCAACTTCCTTGACCAGCTCTCACCAGGAAAGACTCACTATCATCTATTATAATAATGAATATTACATTATTATTATAATATAATAAGTGGAAACGTGAAGCAAATGTTCTCTCTGTTACGCCTGAAAAATAGTCAATTGGATTAAAAATAAAATAACACAAACCATAGCAGCAGCTCTGTTAAAACTTTTCAAGGGAGGAGTGTCCTCTACGTTTTTACGACGTACCGTATTCCGTTTCTCCAACATGGCGGCCACCAGTGTCAGGTCGTGTGTTTATGAAACACATAGTTCTTTAGTTTTTTAGCAACGCTAGGGCAATTAAAGTCGGGCAATCGGGTAAAGTATATCTTTTAAGTCAGTCACAGAATACGCACACGTAGTTTGCGTTTACGCGTGTGTCACAATAGCGGTAATATCTAGTTAATGTCTGGTCACAACATGACATTGATGTCGATACGTGGTGAGAAGAACGTCACGGTACTGCGGGTGGCTGTGTTATTAAGCTTCAAAGATAAATTATTAATGCAAAATATTTATTGACTGAAAACAACCCCGGGATTACGATCGCTAAAAAAAGGGGACATGCGTTCAGTACTTTGTGCCAGGCTGAGCGTGACATGGTCGCGACTGTCCTGCATTGGTGTGCTGGGAGGAGGAGGAGGAGGAGGAGGACAACAACAGAGGAGCATCAGCCTGTTCAACTCGCCATCGTCCTCCTCCAACTGGAGCAAAGTGGTGTCCGATGCGGAGAAGATCGTGGGCTATCCCACCTCCTTCATGAGCCTTCGGTGCTTGCTGAGCGACGAGCTCAGCAATGTGGCCATGCACGTCAGGAAGCTGGTGGGCACCAAGCACCCTCTACTAAAGACTGCAAGGTAAACGAAAACCCTGCACACACTGGCTGGCTGGCTGGCACACAACAATCACAACTTTATTGTCCCATCAGTTTGTTTGTTTTTTAATGTAAAAAACGAAGTGTGAAATTGTTTTTTGTAGTTGAATAGTTCTCATCGTGTTATTTTGCAAAGAGGTACAAGAAAGTAAAGGAGAGAGAGAGAGGGGGGGGGGGGGGGGGGGGGGATCAAGGCAGGAAAGAAGAAAGTAAAGGGTTTCAGATAATAAGCTTGTTTCACAACGGTACAGCTGTTGGGTTTCTCTTATCTTATTTACAGGCTGTACAGCCGTACAACCAAAGGGTCTCTTTTCCACAAATAAATTCACATAGTACCTGAGATTATATGTATGCATGTATGCATGTTAGCCCCTCTCGGGACCCCCGGTTGAGCTATTTTCATCGTTCACCCGCAGGGTCCCTCCCCATCGGTCCCAAGCTATATGGGATGCAGACGGACTTACCGTCGAAAACGTCCTTTCTGTGCTGTGTGAGTAGTCGTGATATGTGTCAAAAGAAGCATATAGGAGCTATAGGAGACAACGGAAAACTCAACGAATTTTCCTTTGGCGCAGAAGCCGTTAAGTATTTTTAATCTTTGTTTGACCGTTTTGGCAGCTCTGAAATTCTCTCTTTCTTCCTTCCTTGACTTCCTTATTGACATCCCATTGTACCGCCTCCAGTGCCAGGTTGGCTAGCTGCGCGTCCCTACGTTCCTGTCTCTGATCTGCTCTGTCACAGCTAGCCAGTTCCGGCGCTGGAGGCGGTACAATGGGATGTCAATAAGGAATCACTTTAAAAAAAAAAAACAAGACAGACTGAAAAACAAAAAACAACAGGAAACACAGTAACAAACGGCGACAGGAAAAACAAAACTGGAGAAAATGATGACCCCCCCAGCCCCACCCAAGCCCTAGAAAGGTCAACAACACAGCTCTCATTACTCCTTATTGTCCAGAACACCCTTTGACAACAACTCGTATAGTAAAATCCAAGTCAACCCAGAGGAGATATTGAAGGAAGAACCTCAAATAACCTACCCCGTATCTTTTCATAAGTAGCAGGCTTTTCTGGAGTTACTGCAGATGTTTTTAATCAGTAAACAACGTGTTTTGTTGTTAGAAGTTGACAGCCATGCCATTTCCTTTTGGGACTCTTTATGTCAAACGGTAGAAAATACAGTACATGGATTGTTATACTAGGCATGTCTGTATCCCTGGCTTGCTTCGTTGTTTTTCCAACACACTGGGGAATGTGGATGTCTTTGAGACCTACAGTAACTTCACTCATATGTTTGGGCTTTTATGCGTTTATTGATAGGACAGCAGATTGACAGGAAATGGGGAGAGAGATGGGGAGTGACACGCAGCAACGGTCGTCGGGATCGGGACTCGAACCCACGAGTCACGACACGCTGTTAGGCTGGCATTGCAGCCTAGGAGGGTTCAAGGACAACCCGGTGCCCGGGCCATGTTATTCCTCTTCTAATCTAATGTTCTAGTAATCTAAAAGTAAAAACACCATCCTACCAAAGTACAACTTTGCTCTTTGGACCAACAGGTTTATCCTAGATTTACTTCCAGCATTCTAAAGGATCTATCAGTAGCTAGCCTGAAAGAGCCCTATGCTTTTCTGGGAATAGAGGGGCGGAACAAACTAGCAGTGGAAAACGCCGCTCCCCTCCTCCTCCTCCCCTCCCCAGTAGAACGCATCGGAGAACACTGACGTCACCAAATTTGTTGCAACGCCCCTCTGCACTGTTATTGGTTTAGCGAAATACAAGGTTTACTCCCACTCCTATGCCACTTTTTCTGCTGGGCTCATCCAAGGGGCCAGTGAGGCACTCCAACGTTGAAGCTCTGGGCCCTAGTGGTAAGAGGAGGGACTACAGGCGGACCCGTGGATTCATGACCGGGAAACCCCGTGCAGCTGGGCTTTAACATTGAGCGCTCGGTTGCACTTCCGCATTTGCCAACCAAAATTTGGTTGGCAAATGCGGAAGTAGACGTTTTGCGACGGTCCTTCCGGGTGCTTCAAAACGCCACTGAGCAACTTCCACTGACATGAATAGCGGAGGGGGCGGAGCTTCGCGCCAGATCAGTCTATCCTTTTATATACTCTATGGGCTCATCCAACGCCTGCGGTTTTCTGAGGCTAAAGTAGTTGATTCAGAAGCTCAATTAGTACAATTTAGGCATTTAGCAGACACTCTTAATCCAGAGCGATTTACAGTAAAGCAAGAACAAAAACATGGTAACTTAACTAATTTGTTCGTTCATATACTCCCACAATGCAATCAGCTAAACACTAACATCTAGTGATGGAAATCAAAAAAGCAATTCAAAGTCCAAAGTCCTTTCCTGCAGGACAAAGCTCAGGCTAGTCTAGGTGCTACCTACTGGAGGGGGGTGCATGTGTCCGACTCTGAGTCTGCGTGTGCTGGGGCTGCATATGACTTGTATATTTTAAGTGTAGCAACTATGAAACGTAAACATTCTTTAAAATAACTGCATATTACAGAGCCTACAGATTGATAGAGGTATATGTTTCTGATGTTTAGTCTCAGTGCCGACCAATTAAAGGACCACTTCACCACTTTTCAACATCTCTTCATATAATTGGTCCTCACTAATGTTCATGATAAAACACCACCATTTTTTCCTACTCAGTCTGTGTCTCATAGGAGGGCTTTGGGCAGTTCGGACACCCGTCCACCAGTGACATCATCATTAGGCAGATTTTTTTTTAAACAAGATTTGTTTTAAAATATATTTAGATTTGTATTATCGTGAGAACGATGGCTTCAACTTTTGCATTGCAACTTTTCAGGAAAAGAAAGCCTGCCGTTTCTATTAGCTTGGATTCACCATCGATGACGTCACTGGTGGACGGGTTTCTGAACTGCCCACAGCCTTTACTTCCTATGAGACACAGACTGAGTAGGAAAAAATGGTGGTATTTTATCATGAACATTAGTTAGGACCAATTATAGGAAGAGAAGTTGAAAAGTGGTCCTTTAAGTCTCGGTGGTGCACACCTCCTAGGCTGAACCGCTCTGGCGGACTCCCTCTGCAACATCAAATCTAGTGGTAGCCAATAGCCATAATTATGTCTGTCCATTACTCCATTTAAGTGTAGCCTATAGGAAATAACAATAGTATAATAGTGTTTGTTTGCCACAAACATTAACAAGTCCCATTTTTTCCCTTTCAAATCCAGTTAATTTATTCTGTTAGGCTTTAGCCTGGTTTCCACAGATAATTTTGCTGTACTGTACATAGTGAGGCTCTACATTTCTGTGGCCTACTTTTTAGGCTAGGCATGTGGTGTATGGATGTTTACAGTCTCATACTTCGACCAAGATAAAAAGAAGACAACTGCATTGCACTGCAACCTATCTATCCTGTGTCCCATGCTGATTGTCTTTGATGAAGGAAACACGACCTTCTGTGGTGTGGAGGCTCTAGGCATGCCTAGATAACTGGCCACTGTGGCCAGTGGTTTACATATTAAATGACCGATTAACTGTGTATGTGTGCGTGTGCGTGTGTGTGTGTGTGTGTGTGTGTGTGTGTGTGTGTGTGTGTGTGTGTGTGTGTGTGTGTGTGTGTGTGTGTGTGTGTGTGTGTGTGTGTGTGTGTGTGTGTATGTATATATATATATATATATATATATATATTCTAATCTTCTATGTTTGGGCTTTTTCCAATTAATTTTATTAAGCAGAAAGCCTCCCCAGTGTCGTCATGCAATTGACTGGCAATAAGCGGCACGTTTCGGTACCCTTTGGCTTAACCCTGTCTGATGGTGATGGGTGAAATAGGCTCTCTCTCCTCTGGGTTATTGTGGCCCCCCCCCCAGAATCAGAGAATAAATGAATAACCTGCATTCAGTACAAAAAAGAAAAGAAAATGAAAATATTTTACACTTATTTGTATACAGGTCTAGTGGGCGTGTGCCTTCATTACAGTGGTGGAAAAAAATTTGAGTGGTGCAACCACTCCAAGGAACAGCAATGTCTGTGACGTTAACCTATGTTTGTGACTCATGTGTGACTCATGAGTACCAGTAGGGACGCTGTTGTGCCAGAAACAGAGAGAGAGAGAGGGATAGTGCTGCACTGTTGCCTGCTAATGAGAGAGAGAGAGAGAGAGAGAGGGGGGGGGGGGAGGGAGGGGAGTTGCACCACTCAGTTCACACGGGTGTGATTTTTTTACTAAGGTAAAGGTCAAAGGTGCAATGTAGAAATACTCCGGTAATAGGCCTATCTCACAGCCCGCTTTCCACGCCCACTTCCGGTAAATAGTGGTGTCTTTAACATGAGCATTTACACGTTTTTTTCTCTGGAGAATCTAAGTACATTTTCTAATGTAAAAATGTGACAGATCAATATTATTATGAAGCAAACAAGATGGTAAATCAGGTCGAACAGATAGAACAAACCTTACCTTGAGAAAACAAAAGTTGTAGACTTCTTAAATTACCTCGGTTAACATGTAGTGTCTATGGAGTGACGTCACGCTATCACCACTAACCCCGAAAGGGGGCGTATTTAGGGGGGCGGGGAAATTCTGTGAGATAGGCTTATCAAAATGTCCTTGAGTAAAAGTACAAAAGTATCGTCATCAAAATATACTTAAAGTACAAAAAGTAGAAAGTACTCATTGTGCAGAATGTCCCATTTCGGAAGTTTTCTAATGTATAAAATGTATTAAAACCTTTTGAAAATAGATCTGCAAGCTCACAATGCATCGCAACACATTGTAAAATCGGCTACTTTCAAATGGCCGAAATGTATACAGAGCTGAAGTGGTTAATCTGTAATTGTTTTGTAATAATGATGATCAAAATCTATAAAGTAACTAATAAGTAATTGTAGTGGAGTCAAAGTACAATATTTACCTCTGAGATGTAGTAATGACGAAGTAAAAGTACAGACAAATGGAAATACTCCACTCCAGTAAAGTCAAAGCACCTCAAAATGTTACTCGAGTGCCGTACATGTTAGTTACTTTCCAGTTTCCACCACTGCTTCATCAGAGCCCAATACATTCATCCCCAATCTGTGTTATCTGGACAACTGGCCACACGTTTTGTTCAGTCACAGTGATAACTGGAAGTTGTACATTCAGGGAAGGCTACACCAAAGTATTATACATTATTCATCGGTCAAGGAGCTACAGTTGGGTGCCACCGATATTGTCCCTTATCATTTGACCCATTTAGGCCTGACCTCAAAATTTTAAAAAATCCTTCTAAATCCTCCAGTTTTCTGAAATAAATATTTTCACAATTTTTCAAAAATAGCAGACCTACAAGCTCGTAGCGCGCCACTCGGTGGCGCGCTATGAGCTTGTAGATCTGCTATTTTTCAATCGCTAAATTATAGCAATGTTTAAAACACCAAAAGGGGTTCCCGCCCAAAATGGGTTAACTGTCCTTTTGCGCAGATCACGCAAACCTCAGCAAAAATAAAAGGACAATATCGATGGCCTCCAACTGTATTGAAACGGATCACACCTTCCAAAAGCTATCGGATAAGTGAAGCGCTGAGGTTCCATTTTTTTTCCCCATATGAGTGACCAAGAGAAAACAGCAACTTCGGGGGGCAAGGAATGACGGAGACAGAGAGAGAGAGAGAGAGACCTCGAACTCAATCCCGCCATACAGACGGGCGTGTTGGAAACAGTAGCCCAAGGGTGTAATAACCTATACACCTAAATCTGATATGACAATCCATTTGGGTGTTGTAGCAAGGGGCGGGCGGGGGCCGAGGCAGACCTCTGACAGTCTGACTCCTCACTGTCAGCTTGGGTTGGCTGGTTCGTATTTCCCACTGTGTCTCCGCCTTAGACGCGCAGCGGATAAAAATATCCACAATAGCAGACAGGCAGACCCTCGTGGAGTTGAGTTTCGGTTTTTCCTTTCCTTTCATTCTCAAAAAACTGCAGCTCAGCTAACTTTGCCCCAAAGTCTGGTGTTACAGCGAAGAGACTGCAAAGCCCTTAGAAGAAAGACGAAGAAACTTTTTCTTGTCTCTCTTTTTTTTTTTAAGGACAGTCCTTGACAGTAGTGTGACTTTACAAGAAGAAGAATTCCCCCCCCCGCCTTTTGTTTTCTTAATTCATTAGCGTGATTGTCTTTGAATGGTATGCCAGCTGCCTGCCCGCGGTTTGGACATCGTTGTGGTTTCGAGGCCTTAAGTGAAAGGAGTTCAGTGGCCTTTTGAATCATGAAATAAGGCACTAATGGCAAGAGAACGGACAGAACCGCATCGGGAATTAGTCCCTTGATAAGACTGACACCCTGGGAATGTTAAGCTATCTGAAGAATTAAAGAGGGGAAAAGAAAATTACCACCAGTCCAAAACCTTGACACTTACACAGTATGTACTGGAGTTACAAAAGCACAAAAGTGTACCTTCAGGTCATGTTGCGACTTGTTAATTTCTTAAAGGAGCATTCAGTGATTTGGGTGATTTGGAAAACCACCCAGTCCGCCCCGGTAACAAAATGTGCACATGCACGCTCTACAGTGGGGGGAAGTGCAACAGGCCAACAGCATGTGCACCAAGGCCCGCCCCCACTCGATCATGATTGGAGGAAGGCCCCTCTCATCCTGATTGGATGAAGGCTTTGCCACCCGCCACCAAAACTGAAACTAGGGTTTTTTGACCCCAGGGGCTCACTGGGGACAGGGAGGAACTCCTTATATGGTCAGCACACTCTATAGTAGGGAGGATTATCCAGAAAAAATGAAAAAATAAGTGATATTTGAATTAAGTAAAATCACTAAATATACATTTAAACAAAATTCCCGGTTTAACGATGTGCTTGGTTGGAAGGTTTGAAACCTCCAAATTCTGGAAATGAGACCAAACGCTCTCTAAAACAGCACAACACTTTACCCCACTGGAGATGGATGGCATCTTGCAAAACGGTTTTGCGCTAAGAAGTAGGAAGGCCCCATGTCTCTTGGCTGTTGCATAATTCATTCATTAGTTATATCATGCAAGAGAAAGTCGGACAGCGGATCGATAACAGCACAAACACGGCAAGTCATACATTTGTATCTATTAACGCGAGCCCTCCCGTCCTCTTGATTCCCTGCAGGGCTGCCGCAGTCGCAGGCGCCGGCGACGCACTGACCTGTCCACAACCCTTTTTAAAATGACAGCAGTCCATTCCTCACTTTCCGTTTCTTCTGCTCTCTCTCTCTCTCTCACCCTCCCTCTTGTCCCTCGCTCCCCCACCCCATTCTGCTTCTCTCCCAGCCCTCTTGTGCGCCACGCTCCCTCCTCACCCCACCCCTTTTTGCGTGGCAGGAGGGCGGCGGCGGTGATTGATTGATGTGTGGCGGTGTAGATAGTGACATAAATATGAATCATCTGCCATCAACGCGGCAAACCACAGGTTCTACCTACACTCACTCAGGAGGGGAGCACCTTCATAATGTTGTAGCCTATATCGTCGGCATCCCTGTGCTCGGGGGGAGCAGCTCGTATATAGCTGTGTGTGCCAGGGCTGTTTGGTGTTTTCCAACTAAGCAAAATTTAGAGCGACGATAAATAACTCTGCGACCAGAGCCCCGCCGCGATGATGAAACACAGCCTACTTAATGTCGGCAGCATCGTAAATTGTCGCAAAAGCAACTTGAGGTATTTTATGTGATGGGTTCAGTTTTTTTTTTGGAGGTGGGGCCGGTGGTGGTGCATTTCAGGGCGCGCATTCTGCTGGCCCGAGTAAGGTTGCTCGTCCAGTACAACTAAAAGACTCCTTACCTACAGTATTTCTCTTTCTTTCTATGTATGCTTAAAGGGGCATTCCACTCATTTTCAACATTTTACTATGTCATTAATGTACCTTAGAGCTGTTGTGTGGAAATAATAAAAAGGTTCCCCCATTCTGTGTTTCCCAGAACTAGAGGTCTGAAAAAAATCATTAACATGGTGAAACACATCTTGATGATGTCATCAAGATGTGTTTCACCATGTTAATGATTTTTTGAGTGGTGTAAACCACTCTACAACTGGCTTTGTTAGTGCAGAAAAAATGAGCATGGTTGCTATGTTCACCCTGTTCACCCGGGTATGATTTCCTACACCTGGCTTTGTTAGTGCAGAAAAAATGAGCATGGTTGCTATGTTCACCCTGTTCACCCGGGTGTGATTTCATTACGTCAGACATGATTTCATTACGTCAGACAGGCCTTACACCACTCAGTTCACACGGGTGTGATTTTTTTCATAATTACAGTTCTAGGAAACACAGAATGGGGGGGACTTTTTATTATTTCCACACAACAGCTCTAAGGTATATTAATGACATAGTAAAATGTTGAAAATGGGTGGTTTTCCCTTTAAGTTTACACACACGCACGTGCACACACACGCACACATACTTGTCTCCATCATGCTTTTATCTCTTACATCCAGTCACTTGTCACCTCCGTTCTTCCACGTCCTCCGCCCGTGGTGCAGGGCTGGGTCAGGGGGAGGAGGATGGGGGTGGGTGGCTGACGGAGGCCGTTGTCTGAGCTAGTAGTCAGTGTGGACGGGGGGGGGGGGGGGGGTGGGCGTACCCGCGTGTCTGCCTCGGAGCCTCTAACGAGAGTGTGATTCATGGCACGGGGGGGGGGGGCTCCCTGGGGACAGGATTAGAGGTGCTCTGTCTAAACCGCTCCCCAGAGCGCGTAAAAAGATATTTAATCTGGCCTCCACCACCGCGCAGCGGCAGCGGCGGCCGGACTTCGGGGGTTTGTGTTTGCACTTGTGTATCAGAGGGTTAGCGGTTTGGGAGGCAGGAGCTTGCTCTGCTAAAACAAACGACTGCACAGCTGCACAACAGATATATTTATTGTATATTGAGGGACAGCAACACGGTGTAAGTCGTGTGATATTTGTTTGGACCGTTCATGGTAGCCCCAATGATAGAAATACCCACAGATGGACTAGTTAGAATGTTAGACCATGTATGCTTTTGTAGTCTATTTGTTACTATTGCACCGTAGCACTTGTTTCGTTATTTATTTGGTTATTAACCACTTTAATTCTGGTGCCCCTATTTTGGGGATTGCCCCCTCCGCCCCTTACAGTATGTTTAACCCAATCAGAACGGGACCCCCTTTTGGTGTTTTAACTAAGCATTATGTTATACTTTAGCTATTGAAAAATAGCAGATCTACAAGCTCATAGCGCGCCACGGTGTGCGCTACGAGCTTGTAGGTCTGCTATTTTTGAAAAATCGTAAAAACGCGGCACAAATCTTTGAATATATATTCAAAGACTTCGGGCCTAAAAAAACATACAACTTCAGGTCAGGGTTTGACTGTTGCATTGGGTCCTTCTCTTGTGGTATTATTCATACTATTCAAAGGTCATCACACACCGTTGGAGAGCATTTTTCTGTCCATGATCAGAATACATTTTGCACGTTCAACTTTGCGACGTGTAGTACTATTTAGCCTTTTATTATTCAGAAATGATGAGGTTGACGACTTCACTAGAGAAAAAAAAATACGGTTCCCCGGCCGCCAAATATGTCTGTGTACCGTACTACCGTCTACTGACCAACGTAGTTTGAATGATTTAGTCAAGCACACTCATTTCATTACGAAGTTGATGTGATGATAATCCTAATCTCGTGCTGAACTTGTCTGAACCATCCTAGGGGTTTTGTCTACGACAGTAAGACCAACCTTCAGATGAGGGGACTGGTGGTGCTGCTCTTGTCCAAGGCAGCGGGGCCCAGCAGCCACACGGCCTCCTCCGATCTCCTCCCTCAGGACATGGTCAGCGGCATCTACCCCAGGTAACGCTTGTTATTCATTTTGTATTATTTACTTTACCCTATAGGGTAGTAGCTGAGCACGACGAGTGCTCATTTCCAGCAACGCCCTGCACATAGAAACACACAGACAGACAGACATGCACGTTAAAAATGGTAAATGGTAAATGGTGCATTTATATAGCGCCTTTATCCAAGGCGCTTTACATAGATTGTGCATCAATTGACCCATTCACACACACATTCATACACCGATGGCGGCAGAAACCATGCAAGGCACTAGCCAGCATATCGGGAGCAATTTGGGGTTCAGTGTCTTGCTCAAGGACACTTCGACACTAACTCTGGGGGAGCCCGGGTTCGAACAGGCAACCTTGCGGTTACCATCCAGCCACTCTACCCCTGAGCCACCGCCGCCGCCACCACCTGGGAGGTGACCGCAGTCTTATACAGGTACTCGAGGGTGCACATAACCTTTTTTTGACAAGCTCTCACAGGAGAACCTGGAGATGTCGCTTGGTGCGCAGATGTCTCTAATTTCCTTTTTTTTTTTTTTACATTTTCAGGTTTAAAGACAAGACATACTTTACAAACATTCACATCACATACACACACAAACCCTCCCCACCCCCCCCATTCAAAGGAAAGAAAAAAATGAAAAATACACAGAAACAAAAACAAAATGTACACAAATGAATAATACAATAGATCACAGTTAAGAGTTTTAGAAAATAAAATAAAATACGCATGTGCATACATACTTCAGCCTGTTAATGATAAGTGAGAAAAAAACGGTTGCCACATTCTGTCGAATACTTTCGTTTTAAGAGAAACGTCATATCTTATCTTTTCCATTTGCAGCAGGTTGGTCAATTCTGCTAGCCGTACATTAAAAGAGGGTACTTCCACTCCTTTCCAATGGGTCAGAATATTCCTTTATGCGATAACCATGCCATATGGTATAGCTTTATGTTGGTAATGAGTTAGAAATGACAGGTCTTGAAATCCACCCAGAATAGCACAGTAGGGGTCTGGGGTGATAACACAGTCAAACACGTCTGAGAGAAACTTAAAGATGTCACTCCAAAATGTTGTTAGTTTGCGGCATGACCAAAAAAGATGTCCTAGAGATTAGAGCCCTCTGTCGTGTTACACTTTGAGCATGAAACAGAGGGATAAAATGAGTGTAGCTTAGTGCAGGAATAATGCAGCCTGTGGATTACCTTAAATTGGATCAAATGATGTCTGGAGTTTATGAAGCAACTGTGTATGGTGTTAAGATATGATTCCCAGCTATCATCATCATCAATTGTTATAACTAGATCTTTCTCCCAGGCCTCGTCTCTAATCTACTTAACCAGCATGAGAGAGAAATAACGGACTACTCGCCTAATGCCGCGGAGGTTCCGTCTTTAACGTACTTCCAAAGTGTGCACATTGTTTAAGTCACAGATGCATGTTTTTCATATCGTAAATATATGAACTTTGGCTAAAACCGAATGTTTAATTCATGTGGGTTCTTGTTTACTTGATTAGACTAGAGCGCCGAACGGCACCATAACAAGTTTCACTTTCAACAACTTTCATGGCAGCTTGGTTACAACCGAAACGGACTTCCTCTTCAAAATGAGAGCGACTTGTAATGATTAGTCAACACTAGTTTTATGTCTACTTACAGGGCGTACATACTACATCAGGGCTGGGCAACTGGCGGCCCGGGGGCCACATGCGGCCCCCACCTTCACTTAATGTGGCCCTCAGGTTAATGTCAGAATACTGATATATTATTGGTTTCAGCTGTTTACAATTCTACGACATGCAAAACATGACCCGCTGTAATTACTTCAGTCTAAATTAGTAGCTCAATGCTCGACACAAGTATAATTAAAGGCATTTGAAATGACATAAAAATGTTAATTTTCAGGATTCCAATTCAAAAATAGTAAAAACTCAAGATTTCAATTCGAATATAGCAAAAATTGCCGATCGGCTATTTTTGCTACGACAGTAATATATGGCCCTAGGGAGTGAGCGAGGAAATATAGTGGCCCTCTCCATCGTCAAAGTTGCCCACCCCTGTACTACATAGACATCCTTATAGTACGTGACACCAGAGCTAGTAAATGTTGGTATTGGCGGCAGTACGCACGGCCGCAACACATATTTTGACCAAACATGCGCACCAGTTATGTGCACCCTTGCTTACTTCAGCGGTGTCGGGGGACAGGTGACCAGTCACTTCCCCACACAGACTTTAACCTGCCGGTCGGGGGAAATCGAACCGGCGGGCAACCTTCCGGCCACAAGGGCGCTTCTCTAACCTTTTAGGGCCACCGCTGGCCCAAAACGATGGCCACATGACATGGAACCGTCCACTGTGAACACAAGACAGGATCAGCTGCGTCTGTCCACGAAAGACAATCCCAGTCATTTGTCACTGTCGTGCTGGGCTGGAAAGTAACCAAGTACTGTAGTACATTTACTCAAGTACTGTACTTGAGAATCATTTACTTCTAGTCTATTACTTTTTAGGGGCAAATATTGTACTTTTTACTCCACTACAATTATTTGAAATTGACTTTAGTTACTTGTTAGTATTCTACGATATCGCCGATCTACTCGAAACGGCCTATCTATGTGACACGTTGTGAGCTTGTAGATCGGCCTATTCTGCTTTTAGATCGACTTATTTTGAAAGATTTAAGTACTTTTACTATGTCGATACGTTTTTTTTATTTTTTTAACATTGTGGCATTGGTACTTTTACTTAAAGTAAAGTATCTGAGTACCTTTCTACCACTGCTGTCACGATGCCGCTGGGAAAAAAAGAATAGTGAAACTAAAGCCTTGTGTCAGGTAATTCTATCTTGTCCTCTGTGGTTATCGTGCATATCAGTTCCTGTAAATAAAGCCCTTCATCATGTTGTGAAGATGATAGATTGAGGGAACATGACATCAGCATTTATAAACAACTTGTCATTTTGTATTTCACTTTTCAGTCACATTTGATTCGTTGTCAATGGAGCAGTCTTAAACGGTACCATCTTATAGTATAGCATTTGTGAGGACCAAAGAATATGTTGATAAATGGGTCCTATAACGCTCACTTACCGGGATGCGACACGTTGTGAGTTGCGAGTTGCCGTGATTTATTTTTTGGGACATGACATCACTTTGTTGAGTTATCTCCATATTTGTGGAGAGTTTCAGCCCAATACAATATCAATTGACTTCCAGTATATCACATTTAGGACGGGAACCCCTTTTTTTCTTTTGCCTTTTAGCCCATTCTGGACAGGAACCCCTTTTGGTGTTTTAAACATAATGTTATACTATAGCTATTGAAAAATAGCAGATCTACAAGCTCATAGCGCGGCACCAAGTGCGAATGTTTTTAACTCAAATCTTTGCTTCTGGGAGGTCCCTGGAACAACATATTTTCAGATGGGGGTCGGGGGCCTTGACATGAAAAAGGTTGAGCACCACTGACATAGAAACATGGGTTTTTCAGAAAACTGTGTAGGATTTAGAAGGCATTTGTAGAATTGTCTAAATGGGTTAAAGATGGGAACCTCTTTTGGGGTTCTTGTTACTACGTACAGTTATATAGCAACATGTATTTTATTTGTAATTTTTCAATAAATATTTGAAGTTTCTCCGAAAACGTAGGTCAGGAATCACACAAGGCGTTTTTGGAATCGGCCTCAGTCCAAAATGGGATAAATTGGATGTTATAAAAAGTACGAATAAATATACACAGTATGTGAAACATTTTCGGGGATTTACGTCCTTGGTCCTCTGTGTGCACAAGAACCTTTTTTGCCGTTGTTCTGCCCTTAGATGGCAAAGTGTTACCAGAGCCACTTACTGGTCATTCAATTCATTATATAGAACAGGTGTGCTGTGTATTGCCCTGATTAGGAGAAGCACACAGGTGTATGTGCTGTTAATTATGTGTGTGCTCTGAAAACCCTCATTACACCATCTCTTGTTGTGCAGTCGACAGCATTGTCTTTTTACTGTACTGTCCTCGCTACGTGTACATTAGTGTACATAGTTAGACAGTCAGCCAAACTCCTTTAAAAATGAGATGGGAGTCAGGATGTAGCGTCCAAGCTCCATTTATTGGTGATATGAAGTGTCACTTTGGTAAATGGTAAATGGTGCATTTATATAGCGCCTTTATCCAAGGCGCTTTACATAGATTGTGCATTACATTCACCCATTCACACACACATTCATACACCGATTGCAGCGGAAGCCATGCAAGGTACCAACCAGCACATCGGGAGCAATTTGGGGTTCAGTGTCTTGCCCGAGGACATTTTGACATGTAGACAGCAGGAGCCGGGATTCGAACCGCCGACCCATGGATCATTGGATGACCTGCTCATTGGATGACCTGCTCTACCTCCTGAGCCACAGTCGCCCCTAAGTTTGCCATCTAAGGGCAGAACAGCCGTTGAGCGGTCCAGTGGTTCGCAAAATAGACAGACACAGAAAATCTTCTAGACGGCTAGAGAAGCCATCTCATAAAAATGTTTTTTGTCCCCCAGATGCACACCGTTCAGGTAATTTTCTTATTAACCTTTTGCTCTGGCCACTATAGCTCAGAGATAGTCTGGCTAGCTTGTCACTTCGAGTCACTTTCCCCGAGTTTATTTCAAAAGAATTAAATAGAAATTCTATTAAACTGAAACCGATCGCCAACAGAATAATTACTAGGTAGAAAAGAAGTAATTGACGTGGAGTGGTCACCATAGGCGCCTATAAATAGAGAGAGACAGAAATTATTGCCACATATAACTTTGTCTTGAGTTGACTTCCTCCAACTACAGTACATAATCACTTCATTAGACATTATTTGAGCCATCTGCCAGTCTGCCACCACCTCCCACACGACATCTCTGTCCACGCCACTGATGTGTCGCTATCGCCACGGCAACCAGTGCCGTTGGGTCCTCCATCAAGAGACTGTATGTTAGAAGGGCACTTATTACCCATCTATTGATATTCTATGGACCATAAGTGTTTAACTCATTCTGGACTGAGACCAGATTCTACAAAATGTCTTCTAAGTCGTGACAGTTTTCTGAAAAACCTATGTTTTCTATATCTGTGGTTCTCAAACAATTTCATGTCGAGGACCTTTTTATTGGACCTTTTATTGCCTGTCGTATTTCTTGTATGTTTACCCCTTGTATGGACCCGAGTGACCGGGTCTGCTAATAAAGTTTGAATTGACCCCCAAAATTATATGTAGCCTATGTGGCCGGTGACCCCCATCTGGAAATATGTTGTTACAGGAACTTCTGGGGGGAGAAGCAAAGATTTTAGTTAAAAACGTTCGCTCTGAAAGAATTATGTATTCAAAGATTTATGTTCACAATTTTTCAAAAATAGCAGATATACAAGCTCGTAGCGCGGCACTCGGTGCCGCGCTACGAGCTTGTATATCTGCTATTTTTCCATAGCTAAAGTCTTAACAAAACACCAAAAGGCGTTCCCGTCCTGAATGGCTTAAACCCAGCAAAACCCTGTAGTATGCCAACAAGCATAATTAGACACAGCGTTGCACATGGCTGGGCAATGTCATACAATGATACAATGACTTCTATGACATTTACCATGTAGTATTGAAGTGTAATTTATTTTATTTCTGCCTCTTGGCCAGTTCCCACTTAACAGAGACGCAGTATCAATGTGTTTTAGCTGGTTAAATAAAACATTTAAATAAACCGATAGCCGTTCCTGCTTTTAAGTGTTTCCGTCGTTATGTTTTTACACAACTAAGTGGGGTCTTTGAGGGGAGTTCACAGCTCCAACCTAACATCCCACAATTGCAGTCACATAATTGTGACATTGGCTTCCAAATACACGTGCAAATGTCATATTATTTACTCTTGGGACGTTAATGATGAGTTTACAGTATAGGTTACATACAGACTATAATGTTAATGCCAGTTGCAACTTATAAAAGCCCAGCTATTGGGTGCACGCATGTTTGTTTATTTATTTATTTAGTGTTCCCCAGTGTGACCCATCTTAAGTGTACACGGAATTAGAATTCACAGGCATGCGCTTCCCAGCGCTTTGATATTTGCGTTTTCCTCTCTCAACGCGCAGTCACATAAAGTCCCAGAATGCAAGTGAGAGCAGGGCTGTGTGTGTGTGTGTGTGTGTGTGTGTGTGTGTGTGTGTGTGTGTGTGTGTGTGTGTGTGTGTGTGTGTGTGTGTGTGTGTGTGTGTGTGTGTGTGTGTGTGTGTGTGTGTGTGTGTGTGTGTGTGTGTGTGTGTGTGTGTGTGTGTGTGTGTGTGTGTGTGTGTGAGACTGTGTGTGTTTTTACGGCTGTGCCAAGTGGTTACCAGAAGTGACTGTTGTATTTGGCGCGGTTGTGCGCTAGACACCTGAATGGCTCCTTTCTTGCTCGTAGCTGGCACAAGGCGCGCGCGTGTGTGTCTAGTGCGGAGCTGTGCCGCGTTGGGCTCTCGCGTTGAGCACGCACATCCCTATATTAACTACTTATACCCCATAAACTTTGTTGACCGGGGTACCCCAGGGTTGCATACTTGATCCCCTCCGTTTTTTTACCCTCCCCAACACGTATCTTTGATGAAAATAGCAGATCTTCCCTCTTCCTTGTTGTTGTCGCACGGCGGATCTTTTTTTTCTTCCAACACCATTACAAACGATCACACTATTTCAACCCATTTTGACCTGAGATCAGATTCTAAAAATGTCTTCCACATCCTGACAGTTTTCTGAAAAAGCTATGTTTCTATGTCAGTGGTTCTTCGATTTTTCAAAAATAGCAGACCTACGAGCTCGTAGCGCGCCACTCGGTGGCGCGCTATGAGCTTGTAGATCTGCTATTTTTCAATAGCTAAAGCATAACATAGTGCTAACACCAAAAGGGGATCCCGCCCAAAATGGGTTAAAGTGGATTTTCGTGAAACGGAACGGCGATAACGGCCCCGGGTGCTTCTTCAAAAGGTTAGTGGAAAAACTAGGCGATTTAATTCATCCCGCAGTCCAAAAAACACCCAGAAAAAGTTAGAATATGGAGATAAAGGGCTTTCAGCGACGATAATAAGACCTAAGTGGTTAAACCTACTGTAATTGGAACAAGGTGTGAGTCGTCAGGCCGTCAGCCCCGCTCATTCACGTATCCATGCGGCTCGAGATATGAACTGACTGTGTTATCACACATTCACCTCATGTCTCTCAACTTGCCATATACTCATCGCTTGCGGCAACGCTGGATCACTGGAGCTGGCACACATTCACTCCATCATGGGTGATGGATCATCATCCCCAACACGCACGCACACACACACACACACACACACACACACACGCACGCACACATGCCCACTTGCACGCCGGGCATGGCTTGATCACCTCATTTGCACCGTCTCGCTCTCTCTATCGCTCTCTCTCTCTCTCTCTCTCTCTCTCTGCGCTGTCCCTCCTCCAACTCCCCCACCTCCTCTCCCGGGCTCATTAGCACCTGCGCTGATGGGGAGACGGAGGGAGGCAGAGAGGGGGGTGAGGGGGGGGTGATTGATACCTCCAGCGGAC
Source organism: Electrona antarctica (assembly GCF_951216825.1). Lineage (NCBI taxonomy): Eukaryota > Metazoa > Chordata > Actinopteri > Myctophiformes > Myctophidae > Electrona > Electrona antarctica. The sequence goes on from NC_136799.1 coordinate 41,598,595, forward strand.
GGTATCCTCCCTCCTGACAGGCAGCATTTGTAAAACATCTCGCACTGCGCCGCCCGACACCGACTAACCAACCAACCAACCACCAGAGCACCTATGCTAGTATAGCCCGTCTAGACCCGAGAACGCGTCGGCGTCACCTCGTAGCTTTTTCAACCCCTCGAACCGTTGTTTTTACCCATTCAGGCCTGACGTCGAATTTTCATGACAATTTTCTGAAAGATTTGAGGCACATTTTAACGATTTTTCAAAAATAGCAGACCTACAAGTTCATAGCGCGCCACTCGGTGGCGCGCTATGAGCTTGTAGATCTGCTATTTTTCAATAGCTAAATTATAACATAATGTATGTAACCACCAAAAGGGGTTCCCGCCCAGAATGGGTTAAACTTCAGCTGTTGAGAAATAGCAGATCTACAAGCGCATACCTGTGAGCTTGTAGATTTTTTTTTTTTTTTTTAATCATGAAAATGTGTCTTTGAATATATGTTTTTTTTCCCAGCGAACGCAAACATTTGCTTCTGGGGGGGGGTTCCTGGAACAACAACACATCTTCAGATGGGGGGGTCGGCGGGCCAATTACATATAATTTTTGGGGTCCTTGACATGAAATAGTTTGAGAACCGTCGGGATTTGGAAGACATTTAGTAGAATCTGGTCTCAGGTCTTAATGGGCTAGACAGACAGTGAAGATACAACCGTAAGAATCCTCGGTATTAACTTAACTCAGAGAGTGTAGAGACATGCAACCTACACTCTCTGAGTTACATTTTAGTACACTCGAGTTTCAAAATGGATAAAATGAGTTTCAAAATGGATAAAATGACAACACCGTGTGGGGATTTAGAGTGTGTAGACGGGATAGAGACAGAGTGAGCTCGACGCGCATGCATGCACGCACCCCCCGTTGCGTGCGCGCGCAAAATATTGCGGATAGTTCCAAACTGTAGCCACACCTCTTAATTTGGTGGTTTGACAAATGAATGCGTTGTGCCACTGGAACGGTACACGACGAGAGCCCATGTGATGGACAGACCACTGTTCCATAACCCCCCCCCCCCACACACACACACACACACACACACACACACACACGCGCGCCCGCGCTAAAGGAGGGAGGGAGGCAAATGGATGAGAACAGAACACTCAGGACAAGGGGCGTGGCTGGGGGGCGGAACACCTCGGCAAGATGGCATCGGTTGCTATGCAACTGGCCACCAAAGCTATTTATACATCGGCCCTCTTGTCCCCTTTTTATTTATTTCTTTTTCCTCCCCGAGCTACGCCATGCCCGCTGATCAGGACTGCAAGAGTGTGTGTGTGTGTGTGTGTGTGTGTCTCTCTCAAACAGTACTCATGTGTTATATGTTTTATCTCCGTGTGCACATCTCTGGCGCACACTGTGAATTCTCGGGTACATTTTGGGTTCAGACTTTTGCCCGTTTTGTATCTCCGAGTCTATAGACTATAGTGTGCTTCCAGTCATACTTACTTACTTTAAAAGGTGACCGCAAACTTGCAAAGAAAAGAAACAAACCACTTTCTCATGCGGTACTGTGCAACACAAAAAAAAACAGTTCGCCGTGAATGCCTTTTTTTTTTAATTCATCTGCCTTCAGTGTTGCAGTGAAGATAGCCATGGGCAGCGTGGAATCTTAGAATCGCAGTCCGGCGCGTCCCCCCCAAACTTTTTGTCCCACTGAAACGTGACTCGTGCACTCGGCGCCTGTCAGTCGCCCCAACCCCCCCCCCCCCCCCCCCCCCGACCACGTTCCTGGTCTCGTCACCGTCACCGAGCGGAGGAACCTTTCACTCATGTGCAGACAATGGGTGTGATTGAGAAGCCAAATAGATGACATTATTGAATTTTAATAACATCTTCTAGGGTCCAACTTCGAATGCGCAATTACCTGGCTGCCAGACACTGTGTGTGTGTGTGTGTGTGTGTGTGTGTGTGTGTGTGTGTGTGCGCGTGCGCGGCAAGGGGCTGGCACATAAAGCAGGCGGCCAGCTCATCAGGTTCACACGGCAGCTGAAAGATGGCTGTAAGTGGCTATCAGCGCACTCAACCCTGCCTGAATGGATCCCTCCCGTTGCACAGCGGCGAGAGAGCTCATTCCATATGGAGAGGAGCCTAATTATCATCCCCCAGCAATGACTGAATCAACATTTGATTATAACCTCCCTAAGGCTGCACTGAAAAGGCTCTATTCATAGACCCACTTTTGTCTTTTCTCCCATAATCAAGAATAGCTGTTATTTTCTAATGATTTTATTCTCTTAACACAACCCCTGACACACTGCGGTACAAGCTGTTGTGTACAAGCTGTTGTGTTGTTGTTTTTTTATCAGCTTGCAGAGATGAGCAGGCAGCGCAGATTTCAACACTTCTTTACATCAACACTTTTTGACCATTGGTTATCCTTCAAGGCCAGGACAACAAAGGAAGCTGAAATGCTTGGAATGTTAAGCGCACACACACACACACACACACACACACACACACACACACACACACACAGAGTTGCTGCAAGCTGATAATACGACTTATTAGCAATTTCTTGGTTTTCAGTGGTCTGTAACGAGGCATAGGATGTGAAGATTTTGACTTGTGAAATGTCTTGACCTTTTTCATCCACCTTAACCTATGCATACGTTGTATATATGTTAATCTAAAAAAACAGATTTCGAAGAAAAAAAATAGCTCAATTGGAAAAGTCGGCGCATCAATTTAGTTTTTGAGTGGTGTAAACCACTCCTACAACTGGCTTTGTTAGTCTGTCTGTCTGTCTGTGCAAAAAAAATGAGCATGGTTGATGCTGATTGGTTGATGCTGATTTCATTACGTCAGACATTTCGTCAGAACACAGCTGATCAGGCTATATAATACCTTACACCACTCAGTTCACACGGGTGTGATTTTTTACTAAATGGATGGAATTCTTGGTTTCAAGTTAACTCTCAGCTCCGCAATCAACAGTGATGCATGTATGCCGCATAGAGGTATTCATATACAGTGTATTACGACTGCTCTTCCAAGGGGCAGTGTGACAGATGCCATGCATAGAGGTATTCATATAGAGTGTATTACGACTGCTCTTCCAAGGGGCAGTGTGACAGATGCCATGCATAGAGGTATTCATATACAGTGTATTATGACTGCTCTTCCAAGGGACAGTGTGACAGATGCCATGCATAGAGGTATTCATAATACAGTGTATTACGACTGCTCTTCCAAGGGGCAGTGTGACAGATGCCATGCATAGAGGTATTCATATACAGTGTATTACGACTGCTCTTCCAAGGGACAGTGTGACAGATGCCATGCATAGAGGTATTCATAATACAGTGTATTACGACTGCTCTTCAGTGGGGCAGTGTGACAGATGCCATGCATAGAGCACACGCCACCTCTCCAGAACTGTTGGTGTTTGGCCGGCACTCTTTTGATTGAGCATAAAGGAAGCGATAAAATAAGCACTATAAAAAAAAAAAAGGCCTTGACGACGTAAAATGTAAAAGGTAGGATTTCAGAAGTGATATAAAAGATGACACTGACTTCCAGGGCTCGGGGTGCCAGGGCCACAAAAGCCTGATCACTCCAGGTAATGAGGCAAACAACCAGTGATGATGTAAAGGCTGCGCTCAGACTTTATACGGGACCAGCATGTCTCAAATCCAACTCGGAGCCTGGCCTTACAAGGCTTTAAAAGCTTCTTCTCATCTGCTCCAGCTCAACCATGGCACCTGCCTCCCTTAGAGTATATATTACCTTTGCCTGAATATAAGACGTTTGTTTTTAGATGTTTTTATCCAATGGAAATATCCTAATCGTATTATAAATCGGGGACTACACTATTTGACATTCAATGTTCTTTTCCCACAAAAAAAATGGGGGTCGTCTTATAATCGGAGTCGTCTTATATTCGGCACATTACGGTAATAGAGACGGCACCCGGGGGAAACCCTGAGACGAAATGGACATAGTGGCCGAATTTGGTATTGCAGCGCTGGGCCAGAGCTGGTCCCGTTGACTATCATTGCGCACGTTCATGATGACACGTGAGCGGCGTTTCATACGTGAACGCGTGCAATGATAGTCAACGGCCAGCACGTTCATGTGTTTGGGTCCAATCCATCCCAGAATGTACTCTGTTCCTACCCGGAAGGAGGAGTGAAATGGCCTCATGCGCTTTTGAGCAACTTAATGCAAGTGGATGGGAGGAGAAATCCGGTGCCGTCTCTATTAATATATACTCTAAGCTGCCTCCCTACTCACCCTGTCCCATTGACCATTTGCAGACTGCGGTCATCTTGCCATCAGAGTTTGGAAGCACTCGTTTTCAGTAAAGCAATGTCCTGCTGCCTCTTGCATTAAGTGCAAATTTAAAACAGGTGGTAGTACGCAGGGCAGTTGAGTGACATCTAACGAGCACTTCCAAACTGCAACACTTAGAAAAAGAATCGCCTGCAAGGACAGAAAGTAACTCATAACAGTGTTGGTTTCATTTTATGAAACCAACACTGAGAGGATAGAAAGAATAATTCAAGCTTTTCGTACAGTTGCAATGTTGGTGAGTTTGACGTTGTGTAATGCAATCAGATTATTTTCTGTTTAGATGAATGGGCTGTCTAGTGTCTATGGGAAGTTGCACCCTGTTAGCACCTTGCCATTAACTTATATGGTAAGATGGCCTCGATCTGCATATGGTCCATAGTCCTGCTTGCCACGACAGTGGAAATCATGCAGTAGTAGTTGCTGTTTGACCATGACCGCAGGGGTTGGTCTCAGAGGCACTTGCCTGTCAGGCAAGCACAGGTCAAGTTCTACTGGCCCAAAGGCCATGCCCGCTTGCCCGAAAAGTTAATCCTTTATAAACATAGGTCAAATTTGCGGTACTATTAATGTACAACTGCAGAGTGGTGTCAGGACAGTCACTTCGAAAAACCAGAATGAGTACTGCTAGTTGAATAAAGGTAGCATTGTTCTTCATAAATAGCCTATAATCTATCTCTATAAATGAACGTACGTACGCCTGTAATCCACGTAAATCGAAATCCGTTCACCCCACCGACTTCAAATTCGACACACGCGTTCCACACCACCACAGGGAGTGCAGTTCCCGGTGTCGAGTCCGTCGGACAGCCGGTTGTCCAGAACCAGGACAAAAGCCTCTGCCCCTAGATCTCCATATACAGGAGCTGGCCTGTTCTGACATCAACAATGGGGATTTGGGCATGCCTGACTAAAGAACTCCATATATGAGCACAACTTGCGCCTTCGTCCTACTCCTCCCGGCCAACACTCCCTGCTGTCAGGTGCTGCCCCAGCCGTAGAGTAGAGCAGGGGTTCTCAACCCGTGGGTCGCGACCCCTCGGGGGGTCGCCAAATTATTTTAGGGGGTCTCCAAATTATTTAAAAAAAAAAAAAAGAAAAAAAAGATTTATTTTTAAATTTTATTTTCACTTTTTTTCAAAAATAGCAGATCTACAAGCTCGTAGCGCGCCACTCGGTGGCGCGCTATGAGCTTGTAGATCTGCTATTTTTCAATAGCTAAATTATAACAATGCTTAAAACACCAAAAGGGGTTCCCGCCCAAAATGGTTTAAGGTTATTGTAGCAGTCAATTTATATTGGGGGTCGGGAGGGGGCGGGGCGGGGGTCCCGAGACATTGCCAAAGCATTTCCGGGGGTCCCCGGCCAAAAACGTTGAGAACCCCTGCTGTAGAGTACCTCCCGCCCGACTTCCCTCCCCCAATTAATTAAGGCATTATGGCAAATGTCTCCAATGATTTATCCCTTTCCCCCCCCTCCCCCCCATAGCCAGCGGCACTTGGCAGAAATCACAGAACTCATCCACACCGCCTTCTTGGTGCACCGCGGGATCGTCGACCTGAAGGAGTGGACGAATTCGGACGGCCCACTGAAGGACATGCAGTTTGGCAACAAGATGGCCGTCCTGAGCGGAGACTTCCTGCTAGCCAACGCGTGTACCGGACTGGCCCAGCTCAACAACACTAAGGTAAACCGCCCTCCTCCCCCTACCCGTCAGCAGCAGTCTGAGCAGCGAACTCATCGCCAAAACAAATCTCTAATATATGACGCCGATATCAATGACAATCCCTGTATCGATGCGGGGGGGGGGGGGCTCCAGGAGGCCGCAATTGTGGTTCCCGCTATCACCGTCAATTGTGTTGGTCCTGCTTAAATGTATTGAATCGACAGATCCGTTCTCTCACTTAAGCCACATCGTGACACTCGCGGCCCCACGCCTGCACAGTAACGTTCTCAATTACACACACACACACACAAACGCATAGGGAGCCCCCCGCTCCGTTTTTGTTTTGTGCAAATCGTGGAAACGGAGAGACTCGGCTCGCTATCGTCTTTAACGGCACAACGCAATGTTTACTGTGCAATTGAACCATAGAGAGGGAATCCTTCTTATTGACTTTCCATTTATAGACAAGTGTGTGTGTGTGTGTGTGTACGTCTGTGTCTGTCCGTCTGTCTGTTTCCAGTGTGCATGCAGTGCACGCGTATGTACTGTATAGTACACTACGTATGCGTGTGTGTGTTTGGTGACCTCATAAGCGCACCAACAGTCGGTATCTGGTGCACACCCCGGTAACCCCTTGCTGACAGATTCTGTCACCAAGCTCCTGCCGTCAGAATGCGGTCGCCCGAGTGGATCAAAATAACCATGTTTCCCTTTCCCTGCGCCCCGGCAGCCAAACCAGCCCTTATCGCCTTCCCTGCCCACCCCCCCTTATCGCCTTCCCTGCCCACCCCCCCTTATCGCCTTCCCTGCCCCCCCCCCCCCCCCCCCCCCCCCGTCTTATTCAACACAACAGTCTGGGTTTACGTCTGTCTGGGGGTCAGCCGAAACGTGGAATTTGAAAAGGTGTCCTCCTACTTTTATGATGTAACCGGCTGTCATGGTGTTTGTAGTGCTGGAGAGAAACACTACAAGGAGACATTGGGCAAGGAAGCTCGTCAAAGTGATAACAGTTACAGCTACAACGTTGTGTTGCGAACATTGTGATGGACATTTTGTCACTGTGGCTGAAGGCTGTGTACCCCCGCCATTTCCCCCCAAACTTGAGAATGTGTATGTTTTTTTTTTTGTAACCCATTTTTCACCCCTGTGTCAATTATCTAATGTGATCCTGGGCTCTACTCACCCTCCGCCAACCTAGTCCCCATATATGGGGGACATGGGGAGAGCAACAGACTTGAACTCATGCTTCCTTCATGCCCGAGTGTCCAAGTTGCTCCTTTACACCTGACAGGGGGGAGTTTAGAATGGGTATGTTGACGATTAAAAGTCATGATAGCTTTATGTCTACCTGGTGCTAATATTTGTATCTTTCCTATCGTTT
>NC_136799.1:41606173-41801173 GCF_951216825.1 Electrona antarctica
TTGTATCTTTCCAATCGTTTACGTCGTCAGTTTGACTGGAAGGATGGCCAATGTTGTGTACAATTTATGTGTGGTCATTGTGACATATACACAAAAACTGTGTGTGTGATACATGGTATTACAGACATAGGTTGACAGATAAGAGGCAAGCGGTAGCACTTGAAGGCTCCGGAGTTTTTCTCATAAACCAGGCCTTTTTTTTTCCAAGGCAAGAGAGAGTGATGGAGATTATGTGTCCTGGCCTTGAGAGGAATCCTATGCCGCTACTTGTATAAACGGTAAAGTAATCTCGGCGCGCGGCTCCGGTTTCTCCCCTTCGCAGACCTGTCGGCAAAACACGATCCGGCTGGATTTGGGAATGGAGTAAGGGGGAGGCAGGGGGAGCGCTTATCTGATACTTTCCAAAAAAAGACCCCTCTTCTCTCCTATACCCAGCCCCACTTCGCAAGGCTTTGCAGAGACACCACATCTGGTAATACTGGAGGCACATTGTCCTTCCAGGTCTGTGGGCGAATCTCGGGTTTCCTCAATATTCCCCCCCCCCCACCCCGACGGATTCGGTTACGCAGAGGGCACGGCGAGTCTGGCAGAAGTGGCTCGCGTCACCAGACTTTGTTCGGGGATGAAACACGGATGTCTGTCTGGAGAGGGGGGTTGTGGGGGGGGGGGGGGGGGGGGGTGTATATGTGCATGTACAATTCAGCTGAGATGGTATGATGACAACGAGGGTGTCTGGGATGTACTGTATATAATGTGCACATCAGCTGAACTGTTCGGAAGGATGTATATACACTGTACATATCATGTCGCTGTCGTGTCGTGTTGTGCCCTTCAAAGCCGTTACCTTTCAGGAAAGAAGTCGTAAAAGGAGACACTGTTCCAATGGATTATTGTCACTTAATTATTATATTGTTTTAAAAAAACTTTAGCAGATCTACAAGCTCACAGTGCATTGTAGATGATGTGTAAGTGAGCTTGTAGATCGGCTCTGTTTTTCTACTTGGGCTTGACACACTTGACATTGGAGGTTCCTGCCGACGGCAACGATATCCAGATCAGCTGAGCTGTTCAGACCATGTATACATCGGGGACTGGCACTGCCCATAAGTCCGACATCCCGTTGGTCCGACCTACGTGGCCGGTTAAGACTGAGGCGAGGGTTAGCGACCTACTTGGCCGGTTAAGACTGAGGCGAGGGTTAGTGACCTATGTGGCCGGTTAAGACTGAGGTGAGGGTTAGCGACCTACATGGCCGGTTAAGACTGAGGCGAGGGTTAGCGACCTATGTGGCCGGTTAAGACTGAGGCGAGGGTTAGCGACCTACGTGGCCGGTTAAGACTGAGGCGAGGGTTAGCGACCTACGTGGCCGGTTAAGACTGAGGTGAGGGTTAGCGACCTACGTGGCCGGTTAAGACTGAGGCGAGAGTTAGCGACCTACGTGGCCGGTTAAAACTGAGGCGAGGGTTAGCGACCTACGTGGCCGGTTAAGACTGAGGCGAGGGTTAGCGACCTACGTGGCCGGTTAAGACTGAGGTGAGGGTTAGCGACCTACGTGGCCGGTTAAGACTGAGGCGAGGGTTAGCGACCTACGCGGCCGGTTAAGACTGAGGCGAGGGTTAGCGACCTACGTGGCCGGTTAAGACTGAGTTTAGGGACCTACGTGGCCGGTTAAGACTGAGGTTGGGGTTAGTGACCTACGTGGCCGGTTAAGACTGAGGTTAGGGTTAGCGACCTACGTGGCCGGTTAAGACTGAGGCGAGGGTTAGCGACCTACGTGGCCGGTTAAGACTTAAGTTTAGGGTTAGCAACCTACGTGGCCGGTTAAGACTTGAGTTTAGGATTAGCGACCTACGTGGCCGGTTAAGACTTAAGTTTAGGGTTAGCAACCTACGTGGCCGGTTAAGACTTGAGTTTAGGATTAGCGACCTACGTGGCCGGTTAAGACTTGAGTTTAGGGTTAGCGACCTATGTGGCCGGTTAAGACTTGAGTTTAGGATTAGCGACCTACGTGGCCGGTTAAGACTTGAGTTTAGGATTAGCGACCTACGTGGCCGGTTAAGACTTGAGTTTAGGGTTAGCGACCTACGTGGCCGGTTAAGACTTGAGTTTAGAGTTAGCGACCTACGTGGCCGGTTAAGACTTGAGTTTAGGGTTAGCGACCTACGTGGCCTGTTAAGACTTGAGTTTAGGGTTAGCGACCTACGTGGCCGGTTAAGACTTGAGTTTAGGATTAGCGACCTACGTGGCCGGTTAAGACTTGAGTTTAGGGTTAGCGACCTACGTGGCCGGTTAATACTTGAGTTTAGGGTTAGCGACCTACGTGGCCGGTTAAGACTTGAGTTTAGGGTTAGTGGAATGAACTTCCCACTGATGTTAGGACAGCAGAGTCACTGCCCATATTTCGCCGCAGGTTGAAAACCCACCTCTTCAGGAAACACTACCCTTCCTCTCTGCCTGACCTACTTGTTGTTAACTAGTTGTACGAACGCTTGTTTTCTATTGTTGTATTGTTTATTGGATCTTGTTTAGTCGATACACTTAATTGTTTTAGCTCATGCTCATTTGATTTAGCTATTTTGTCTCATCTGTTTAAGGAAATAGGTAGCTGATATATTGCACTTTTACCTTAGCGCTAGGTATACTCTTGGTTGCTTGTTTTTGCAGAAAATGCACTAAAGACTTCTGGTGATTAGTAGTTTTTGTTCCCTACCTATGTTGAATACACTTATTGTAAGTCGCTTTGGATAAAAGCGTCTGCTAAATGACTGTAATGTAATGTAATGTAATGTAAAGCGACCTACGTGGCCGGTTAAGACTTGAGTTTAGGATTAGCGACCTACGTGGCCGGTTAAGACTTGAGTTTAGGGTTAGCGACCTACGTGGCCTGTTAAGACTTGAGTTTAGGGTTAGCGACCTACGTGGCCGGTTAAGACTTGAGTTTAGGATTAGCGACCTACGTGGCCGGTTAAGACTTGAGTTTAGGGTTAGCGACCTACGTGGCCGGTTAATACTTGAGTTTAGGGTTAGCGACCTACGTGGCCGGTTAAGACTTGAGTTTAGGGTTAGTGGAATGAACTTCCCACTGATGTTAGGACAGCAGAGTCACTGCCCATATTTCGCCGCAGGTTGAAAACCCACCTCTTCAGGAAACACTACCCTTCCTCTCTGCCTGACCTACTTGTTGTTAACTAGTTGTACGAACGCTTGTTTTCTATTGTTGTATTGTTTATTGGATCTTGTTTAGTCGATACACTTAATTGTTTTAGCTCATGCTCATTTGATTTAGCTATTTTGTCTCATCTGTTTAAGGAAATAGGTAGCTGATATATTGCACTTTTACCTTAGCGCTAGGTATACTCTTGGTTGCTTGTTTTTGCAGAAAATGCACTAAAGACTTATGGTGATTAGTAGTTTTTGTTCCCTACCTATGTTGAATACACTTATTGTAAGTCGCTTTGGATAAAAGCGTCTGCTAAATGACTGTAATGTAATGTAATGTAAAGCGACCTACGTGGCCGGTTAAGACTTGAGTTTAGGATTAGCGACCTACGTGGCCGGTTAAGACTTGAGTTTAGGGTTAGCGACCTACGTGGCCTGTTAAGACTTGAGTTTAGGGTTAGCGACCTACGTGGCCGGTTAAGACTTGAGTTTAGGGTTAGCGACCTACGTGGCCTGTTAAGACTTGAGTTTAGGGTTAGCGACCTATGTGGCCGGTTAAGACCGAGGTTAGGGTTAGCGACCTACGTGGCCGGTTAAGACTGAGGTTAGGGTTAGCGACCTACGTGGCCGGTTAAGACTGAGGTTAGGGTTAGCGACCTACGTGGCCGGTTAAGACTGAGGTTCGGGTTAGCGACCTACGTGGCCGGTTAAGACCGAGGTTAGGGATAGGTTTAGTAATCGGTCGGCCTAACGGGAGGTCAGAACGATGACATGTTACCGTATACATCATGCGGTGGTGGAAAGAAACTAAGTACATTTATTACTACTTAACTACAAGTACTGTACTTAAGTACAATTTTGAATTTCAAATCCAATCATTTTACTTCTACTCCACTACATTTCAGATCCAAATAGTTTTACTCCACTACATTTATTTCAGAACTTTATTTATTAGTTACTTTGTACATATTGATTATTATTGCAAAACATACAGTAACCACTTCAACCCTTCATGTCGGCCATTTGAAAATAGTCAATCTACAAGCTCACAATGCGTCGCACTGTGACGCATTGTGAGCTTGTAGATCGGCTATTTTCAAAATATTTGTATACATTCGAACCTTGAAATGGGACATTCTGCATAATGAGTACTTTAAGTACATTTTGATGCAAATACCTTTGTACTCATACCTTTTACTCAAGTACATTTTCAACTTGTAACAGAGTATTTCTATATCGCAATATTGATTATTTTACTTAAGTAAAACACGCGAGTACTTTTCCCACCACAGCCGAGCTGTTGTTCAGACGATGTACAGCGACGATGTATCAGCTGAGATATACATTATGGTTTCCTCTGGTCTGCTCTGTCCACACTTAATATGGGGAGGAAAGGAAGAATGCAGGGGCTCCGCTAAACATGCCAACCACTGTATTTAGCAGATGGTAGTCATCAATGCCGCTTTCAGCAACCATTTCCAAGCAGCAGGCATGTCAACCGGGGCAGTTTGATAAGGAGCAGCACTGTGTTACTTGTCACGGTGGAAATCTGGACAAAAATGTAGTCATGCATGCCCCCTGTAAGAGGGAACGGGCAACTGCAGTCTTAGCAAGCACTTAAAAGGCAAAGCTGTTCAGGAATCCACAGCATTTCTACAACGAAGCTGGCACGGCCGCTGCGTTGTGATCGATACGGCTGTGCAGTGTTTCAATGGTCCATGTACAGAATAGAGTTGCTGTCGGGCAGAAACCGCTTATCTCCACAGTCAAAGTTTTTGTGTAAATTGACGCCGTCCTTGATCACACTACGGACAAAAGTAGCAGATCTGCAAGCTCGAAACGCGGTCGAAACCTTTGCTATTTTTTAATTTGAATCCTGAAAAATAACAGTTTGGCCATAGGAGGTTTCAACCCGACAGAGACGACATAGAATGAAAATGGTTGTGTGTGGAACTGTGGAGTGATTTTCTCCTGCCAAGCTTGTCCCATACTATACTAGCCCCCAGATATGACGCCTACTTTTGCAGTGTTGCGGCGTTATCCTTCTTTTAGCATGAGACCGACAGAAACGTGTCGAAATACACCGAAGATGCCGATCAGTCGCCGCATTAACCCGACATTACTCTAATCTTCAAGCATACTCGACAGGTAAAGAAATACACGTGGGCTAAACCGTAAGGGGCCCAGATGTAATCTCATCACTCCAGAGTGTCATCATTAACCCCCTCGGCTCTCTCCGTGGTTGGCCATCTGCCTTTTTAGCCCCTCGGACGTGGGCCGACACCCGATCCCACGTTACGGTGGAGTCTCAGCCGTACTTGGCTATAAATACTAGTGTGATTAACGCTGGGATCGTCCTTATGAAAACACCAGGGGGGGGGGGGGGGGGGTAGAGGGGGAAGGGGGGTCCCCAGAGGCCTGATAATGAGCTGGCGAACAGGAGTAATCAGAGCTGGTCCATGTTGCAGCCATTCACCTGGCCTTGACCCTCCCCCCCCCTTCGGCCCGCACGTGGTATCCAGAACCTGACTGGACCATGTCGGCATTCAATCGAAACAATGGCTTTAGGTCACAGGTTTTCAAAGTGTGTGTGTGTGTGTGTGTGTGTGTGTGCGCGCGTGTGTGTGTGTTTCTGTTTCTTTGTTTTTTTCCTCATAATGAACGCATTACTTCATCATAGGTGTCACACTGAAGTACTGAAAATAGCCGATCTACAAGCTCACAACGCATTACGTATTTTATTTTATTTTAAAACAATTTTTTTATTAAAATAAAGTAAACAGCAACGACGTCGTACAGTATAGGCTAGAAATTTGAATTCGTCACAAAGATACCAAAACATTATAATAAAAATACAAATAAAAAGAAAACGGTGAAAGTAGCAAATCTGCAACGTTGAATCGCCACTGGAATGTTAGCATGTACGTTCGCAATTTTTTAAAATGATCTTTTAAACCATTTCGCAAAAAAAAAAAAAAAAGAAGGTGGCCAGAAGCTACAGCTATTTATGGGAACGTAGCCTGGATGGAAATGTTTGAGAAGTTTAGATTAGGCCATTTAGGCCTGACATCAAAATAAATAAAAAGTCCTCTGAAAGAATATATATTCAAAGATTTGTGCCGCATTTTCACGATCTTTCAAAAATAGCAGACCTACAAGCTCGTAGCGCGCCACTCGGTGGCGCGCTACGAGCTTGTAGATCTGCTATTTTTCAATAGCTAAAGTATAACATAATGCTTAGTTAAAACACCAAAAGGGGTTCCCGCCCCAAAATGGGTTAGAACAGCATACCTGGCTGAGGAGGAACAACTTCAGTCTGGCGCACGCACACCCATAAACACGCTCGCATGCACGCTGCACTACTAACACACACACCCATAAACACGCTCGCATGCACGCTGCACTACTAACACAAACACCCATAAACACGCTCGCATGCACGCTGCACTACTAACAATTCTGAAAGGCTACACGCATCAACAATTTGATGTTCTTGTTCCATCTGTTGTTGTTGTTCTTCCATCTGCTGTGTACTTTGCTGACTGATGGTGGACAAGTGGACTTAAAAAAAAAAAAAAGTATCTCACTTTTCTCCCCGGTAGGTTCTTGAATTGATCTCAAGTGCCATCGGCGATCTGGTCCAGGGCGTCTACTATGAAAACCCTGCTCATCTCGAGGTAAGATCAAGTATTCTCATCACGCCGACTAGGCGTGCAACAGCTTATCGAGCTAATCGATTTAATCGATTGATTATTGATTCCTATTCGGGGCATGTCATTGTAGGCCAAAATGTTTTAAAAAAAAAATCACACTCGTGTGAACTGAGTGGTGCAAGGTCTTATATAGTCCGATCAGCTATGTCAGTGACGTCACACACTAACCATAGTAACCATGCTCACCTTTGCACAGACACGTAAGGTATACAGGTACACATACACAAACATACAGACAAAGCTGGTTGTTGGAGTGGTTTGCACCACTCAAAAAAGGGGAAATGACAGATCTACAAGCAAAGCATACATTGTGTGACAAAGTGTATATATATATATATATATATATATATATATATATATATACATATATATATATATATATGGATTAAGAGGTTAATCCAATCGCTGATATTTTTAGAAGCAGGTTTTCATTATTAAAACCTGGTTCTCAAATCTTCGATTACAAATTAAATAAAATGCAATCGATAGAATAATCGCTAAGGCCTAGTTCACACCTACACAACAAATGTTCGGTCCGTGTGTGATGCCCGATTGCTTTTTGATTGCTGCTCCAATTCATTTTCAATGGGAGTCACATGGTTTGACCAAACATTTTTGTTTGATGAGGGGGGAGCAATCAGCCATCAGCGATCAAACACAAATGTTTGATCAAACCATGTGACTCCCATTGGAAAAGCATTGTGGTGGCCCAAAAAAACAAAAAAACAACCAAACATTGCTTGATTGGTGTTTGGTACGTGTGAATGAGGCCTGAGGAAGATCGTCTGTTGGGTGGAAACCTCATGTGTCCAAAACGACTTTTCCAAAGCTTTTACTCCAGTCACTGAACTGTTGTATGAGATGAGAAGGTGAAACACAGACTGTTGTATGAGATGAGAAGGTGAAACACAGACTGTTGTATGAGATGAGAAGGTGAAACACAGACTGTTGTATGAGATGAGAAGGTGAAACACAGACTGTTGTATGAGATGAGAAGGTGAAACACAGACTGTTGTATGAGATGAGAAGGTGAAACACAGACTGTTGTATGAGATGAGAAGGTGAAACACAGACTGTTGTATGAGATGAGAAGGTGAAACACAGACTGTTGTATGAGATGAGAAGGTGAAACACAGACTGTTGTATGAGATGAGATGAGAAGGTGAAACACAGACTGTTGTATGAGATGAGAAGGTGAAACACAGACTGTTGTATGAGATGAGAAGGTGAAACACAGACTGTTGTATGAGATGAGAAGGTGAAACACAGACTGTTGTATGAGATGAGAAGGTGAAACACAGACTGTTGTATGAGATGAGAAGGTGAAACACAGACTGTTGTATGAGATGAGAAGGTGAAACACAGACTGTTGTATGAGATGAGAAGGTGAAACACAGACTGTTGTATGAGATGAGAAGGTGAAACACAGACTGTTGTATGAGATGAGAAGGTGAAACACAGACTGTTGTATGAGATGAGAAGGTGAAACACAGACTGTTGTATGAGATGAGAAGGTGAAACACAGAACAGTGGAGATTCCTTGATTATTCAATTAACAGAAAAAAAAGTAATCCATGGAATAATGCCTAATAAAGAAGATAATGTATAGTTCCAGCCATAGTCGGAAGGTTCCAGAAGTCGACTCCGTTCACAAATTATAGCACGCCTGCATGAAATCGGTTTAACCCATTTGGGGCGGGAACCCCTTTTGGTGTTAGCATTATGTTATGCTTTAGCTATTGAAAAATAGCAGATCTACAAGCTACGAGCTTGTAGGTCTGCTATTTTTGAAAAATCGAAGAACCACTGACATAGAAACATAGCTTTTTCAGAAAACTGTCAGGATGTAGAAGACATTTTTAGAATCTGATCTCAGGTCAAAATGGGTTAACAAAAAAAAGTAATCCATGGAATAATGTATAGTTCCAGCCATAGTCGGAAGGTTCCAGAAGTCGACTCCGTTCACAAATTATAGCACGCCTGCATGAAATCGGTTTAAGGGGATGAATCATCACCACACAATGGATTTATTACACAAGACAACAGCGTCTTGGCAGACCAGGACAAAAGATGTGGTATAGACATCTAAGAGAGACTAGACATGTTTACTATGAGAGGCTAATTAAGACCATCTCACCACATAATGAATCAGAGAGACAAGGGATCATTTCAGTTTCCATAGTTAACCACTTGAACCCTAGTGCCCGACACATTTTCGGCAAAGACATTTGGTGTTTAGGTTAAAAAAAAAAGAGAAAAGGAGCAGAGAATAGTAAAGGGCCCTGCGGGACCCTATAAGGTTTAAAGGCGGTTAAGGATTCTGCAGAGTTGTAACAAGGTAGCTCTGCTCACAGTTTCTCCTAGAAGAAGCCACATTTTCAGACTAGAGCCCACTGTCGTGTTCTGGCTCAAACAAAAGGCAAATCTTTGGCTTTCTCCGGAAAAAGGCCCAGAGTTTAAATGCATACTATATATATATATATATATATATATATATATATATATATATATATATATTTAACCCATTTAGACCTGAAGACGATTCTACAAATGTCTTCTAAAACATGACTGTTTTCAGAAATACCCATGTTTCTATATTGGTGGTTCCCAAACATTTTCATGTCAAGGACCCCCACAAATATATGTAATTGGCCACCGACCCCCTCTAAAAATATGTTGTTCCAGGAACCCCCCAGAAGCAAAGATTTGAGTTAAAAACATTTGCTCTGAAAGAATATATATATATATATTCAAAGATAGCAGATCTACAAGCTTGTAGTGCGGCACTCAGTGCCGCACTACGAGCTTGTAGATCTGCTATTTTTCAATAGCTTAAATATAACAATGCTTAAAACACCAAAAGGGGTTCCCGCCCAGAATGGGTTAAACAATAACGATTGTGCTAAACTTTAACCCTTCTTGGATATGTCCAGAGATCAGCGTCTTGTTTCAGTTTGACCATTTTTTGTTTGCTTATTAACCAACCCACCTAACTAGATGACCAAAACTAATAGTGTAACTTTATGAGTAGGCCTACTAGCCCGTTTAACTTTATGAGTTATACTACCCCGCTCACACAGAAGACACACACATATTAAATTCTGGGAACTTCCAGTACAACCACAGTCTTGGCCACTGAGCACTGTTTGGGGGGGTGCAGTGCCTTGCTCAAGGGCACTTTAGCGGTGTTGGAGGACGGGGTAAGTGGTGGCCAGTCACTTTTTCCCCTGCTGTTCCGGGGAATCGCTCCAGGGAGCTTCTCGGTAACAAACTCGCTCCTCTAACCTCGCTCAGCCACCGCCGAGCGCCAATACCCCGGTTGACCCACCCGCAATGAAAGCAGTGGTGGAAAGAGTACTCGCATTTCTTAACCCATTTTGGACTGAGGTCGATTAAAAAAAAAAGGCTTCTAAATCCTAACATTTTTCTGAAAAACCTATGTTTCTATGTCAGTGGTGCTCAGCCTTTTTCATGTCAAGGACCCCCAGAATTCTCTCTATTGGTCCACGGACCCCCATCTGAAAATATGTAGTTCCAGGGACCCCCCCAGAAGCAAATATTTTAGTTAAAAATGTTCGCTCTGAAATATATATTCAATGATTTGTGCCACATTTTAACGATTTTTCAAAAATAGCAGACCTACAAGCTCGTAGCGCGCGCTATGAGCTTGTAGATCTGCTATTTTTCAATAGCTAAATTATAACATAATGTTTAAAACACCAAAAGGGGTTCCCGCCCAAAATGGGTTAATTAAGTAAAAATATCAATTCTGCACTCTCATATTCAAAATTGACTCGAGTAAAAGTGCAAAAGTATTGGTATGAAAATGTGAATAGAGAATACTCATTATGCAGAATGTCCCATTTCACACGTTTTCAAATGTATAAAAATAATCTTTGAAAATAGCAGATCTACAACCTCACACAAGATCTGATGCGTCGCATCAAATGTGAATAATCAAAATCTAAAAAAGGTAACTTGTAAATAAAGTTTACCAATAATTGTAGTGAAGTAAAAAAAAAAGTGCAAGATGTGTCTCTGAGATGTAGTGGAGTAGAATTAAATGTACTGAAATCAGAAATAATCTAGTAAAAACAAAAAGTACTTAGTTACTTGCACCACTGAATGAAATACAGTGTGATTTGTGCTGTAGCACAGCCAGTTAGTTACATGCTGAAATATGGACCAGCATGTGAAAGAGGACTTACTTCAGGATGTTTCGCTTGAACTTGAGCTTGTGTGCAACTAGATTATCGACCCACCTGTGTCTTAACCCCGCTGCGATTGGCCAGTAGTCGCACACCCACCAAGCTTTGTTGAAAACGCCAGTGACGTATCATGGCCAGAAAGCACAGACGTGAGCGGCACGTCACGGTCTATGACTTGGCCACCAGAACGGCGCATGAAGCTATTTGCATTGTGGGCGTGGAATTCTCTCAAATGTAATGAGTCATAAGCTTGCTGTCGGGCGGACGCGTTTTCAGCTTGTAGATCTGCTACTTTTGCTATTTTGGAATTTCACTCCTGAAAAGTAACAGTTTTGGACATATTATGAAGTTTTCACCGTCTATTTCAGGGGTTTTCAAAGTGGGCACTGTGGGAGTCCCAGAGGGGTCCTCGAGGTCTTGAGTCCACGGGGAATCCCCCAGCGGAATGATCGAATAAAAACCACTTTAAACACTTTAACCTCAAAATTGTACTTAATTAAGTACAGTAAACATACTTGGTTGCTTTCCTTTTGCTCCTGCAGGAGAACATCAGTCTGAGCGGCGGTATCGTCAGCACGGCGACATGGGAGGAGCAGACATTCCTCTCCCATGGGGCGCTGCTGGCCAAGAGCTGCCAGGCAGCCATGGAGCTGGCCAAACACGACAAGGAGTCCCAGAGACTGGCCTTCACGTATGGCAAACACCTCTCCCTCGGCCACAAGGCAAGTCCTACACGTATGGCAAAACACCTCTCCCTCGGCCACAAGGCAAGTCCTACACGTATGGCAAACACCTCTCCCTCGGCCACAAGGCAAGTCCTACACGTATGGCAAACACCTCTCCCTCGGCCACAAGGCAAGTCCTACACGTATGGCAAACACCTCTCCCTCGGCCACAAGGCAAGTCCTACACGTATGGCAAACACCTCTCCCTCGGCCACATGGCAAGTCCTACACGTATGGCAAACACCTCTCCCTCGGCCACAAGGCAAGTCCTACACGTATGGCAAACACCTCTCCCTCGGCCACAAGGCAAGTCCTCCAACCACCTTTTGTGTGAAAGTGTTGTTCTGGCTTCAGCTACAAACGATGCAAAAGGTACAAAGAATAGTGTTGATTTCGTCGACGATGACGAAAAATGTTCGTCGACTACCTTTTTTCACTGGGGAAAACGGAATAAAAAAGGCAAATAAAAACTAAGCTATGATGACTAAAACTATGACTAAATATATTGACAATTTTGTCAACACATAAAAACTAGACTAAAAACTAGGCTAAAAGGTGAATGAAGGTGAATGAGGGACTAGTGGACAAGAGAACTAATATAGCCGATCTACAAGCTCGCAACGTGTTGTTAGCTTTTGTCGGCTTTTTGTCGGCTATTGTCGGAGTGCAACCAAGTGTAAAATCAGGCATTACGACGCCATCAAGGCCTGTCAAAACACATTTGTAGATTAGTCCACTAAAAATCGTATGACATTTGGCCGACTAAAGCTAGACTAAAGCGTTTCAGATGACTGAAATGTGACTAAAACTAAATGAAATTTTATTCAAAAGACCAAAACTGAAATAAAATATGCTGTCTAAATGAACACCAACAAAGTGTCGCTGTTGAAGTGTTGATCAGTGCTCTCGTTGACGTTAAAGCATGCGTGCAAAAATATGAAAAGAAAATATAGTTTGTCCCCCCCATTACATTGCTGGAATTGTGTAATAGTGAACATGGTTCAACAACACTTGGTCATTTTGTAGCTGCAGTTGAAGCCAGCTCAAGCCAGCTTTGTAGATTTTGTAGCAGTAGCACCAAACGTCGCATTGTATCTTAATGTCGCTCGCTTCCATTGAAAACTAATGGTAGCTTTATACTGTAGCTGCCAATGTGAAATGCAGCTATAATGTATAAAAACAACAAGCCAATGATGACGAAAGAACAACAATAACCTTCATTAACAATCAACCAGCATGAGCCGTTGAGTCGATCTAACAAGTATCGCCATGAATTATGAAAATACTTTATATAACAACAACGGAAACGTAGTCGGTTGATTCTATTTGTGCAAGTAGTATTCCTTTCTGTGTTGTCTCCTGCTGTGGCTCTTCATGGCTCCAGATTTGCGTGGCTACAGGGCATCTCAGCAGGGGATCAATAGATACATTCTTTCTGTAACAATCCTCCTAATCAGGCTAAATCTGTTATGCCACTTGTGGGTTTCACCAAGTTAAACTCTGGCTTCTCGTGATTCGAATGAATATATGTTTGATTCACTCGGAGTCGAGCCAGGCCTGATAGGGAGAGCCTCCTGCTGAGCTTTGGCGCTAGACCCGAACTTGATCATGCTTTGGCCCCCTTTTCGACTATGAAGGGTGACCCAGAACCCATAACCTGAAACTTTCCAGAACCCGTCAAATTCTACAATAGTTTTCTATTATAACCAGAACTGCCTGAAGGTGATGTTATGACATTAAAGCAAACTCCTAATGTTTTTGCTATTTTTGTATGGGTTTGCAGAACTCTAGGTTAATACTACCTTCTACCTATACCTACCAAATAGACACTATGACAGCAAGTGTGCATATCGGAATGGAATTGGGCCTTTTCCTTCCATAGGTGTTACCAATGATACTAATGAAGGCTCTGTTCCATTTAGTGTAGCACAGTGGTTCTCAAACATTTTAATTTCAAGGACCCCCATATAACTCTGAGAGTGTACAAATGGAACCAAATGGATCCTTACGTGTTTCCAGTGAGCCAACATGCACAATAGCAGCACCCTGACCAGCACTTTGACCAGAATGGAACTGAGCCTTCATTAGTATCATTGACAACACCTGTGAAGGAAGTGGCCCAATTTCTTTCCAACATGACTGCTGTGCATAGAGCCTATTCGGCTCTGAGAAACCTGAGCCATACGGCAGCGTAATGGAAACAAATCCAAGAACATGGCACGATTTACTTAGTTCTTATAGTGGAATAGAGCCGAAACTAAGTTACTTAGTGAAACATCTGGAAAAAAAAGAAAAAGAAAAAGGAGCTGGTTGACTGAAAGATGACAGGCATGTCCTTGTGCTCCCTTCTGTAGTTGAACTCTGACCTGCAGCCGTTTGTGAAGAACAGCACGGTAGAGCCGGTCTCGTTCAGCCTAAATGCCGCCCCCGTGGTCTTCCACCGTCAGAGTGTGGGCCAAGAGATGTGGCATCGCCAGTTACAACAGGTAACGACGCTTCTGTGTGTGAAACACTGGCTATAATAATAAACTGCTGTGTAAATTAAGTTTGTTATTTTGACGATAACAGAAGGCCTCTGTATTTAATGGACTAGGCACACTTGCATAGCGTTTCACAGGAAAAGTTTTTTTTAGGCCAATCAAAGCTTGCATTTTATAATTGCGTCAATCACTGCAATCAATATAATTTATTTCAACGTTATGTAAGGCACAAACCAAATGTCTAAAGTTAAGACTTAGATAAGACCATTATCTGTCAACTGATTTTATATTTGCCAATTCCAATGGCAGGCTAAATAATGCTTTTTATGGAAAGGTTTACTTAACGTCTTAACTTACTAAATTTAGATAATTCCATGCCTAAATGGTGTTTTCTATTAATGTTTACTAAATCATAAATATTTCTTTTGTGAGATGGGGAATAGTCATGTTGTGTCATAATTGTGTGTTATCTCTTTACTGTAATAGGTGAAAGGATACAGAAACCAGCTGGATTATTCAAAGGTGAGCAGACAAAATTATACACTGGATGTGAAAAGCGACATGTTGATTAATGTGCAGTGTCCCTGGTAGATAAAACAAAAAAACAATGGTGTACTCAGATTTTTCGCTAAAAAAAAGGAAAAGTAGAAATACTACAACATAAATACTCTTGCAAGTAAAAGTATTGGTTAAGAAGATGTACAATAAGTAAAAAGTATGCACACTTAAAAAACAATTATAGCCATGTTTTCAAATTTTAACTTCGGTTAACTGAAATGTTTAGTTCATTTTTTTCTATTCTAATTTTAGTTATTTTGTTAGTTTCATACTACGGTATTATACCCTTGGTAGACTAGTAAGTGCTGCTGCAGACTAGTATACTTTTCACGGTTACGTGCTAGGCCCATTTCACACACGAAACCCTGCTCTGGCCACATTTATTCAGCAACACTGCAGGGTTGGCAAGAGGGGCCACCAGAGAAGGAGGCCGTCCTCTTCTCTGTAACCAATATCAAAGTTGAGAAATGAGCTTTTTACAAAGTCAACGCGTGAGAGGGAAGAAGGGGACCGATAGGGGTGCAGGAGGAAGAGAGACCGAGGCAACAGGGGAAGGGGTCTGACGCGATGGGGGTGGGGATTGCGGGGGGGGGGGGGGGGGGGTTATGTAGTCGGGTCTGAAACCAGAGCAGGGCGGATTGGTTTCCGAGGCCTATTTGTGGAGGAGACACTGAGGCTCAGAGACAGTGGCATTGTGAGTGAATCTCCTTCAGCACGGGGAGAGAGGGACATGGGCAGAAGTTTTTCAGAGAGTACGTGAGATGTCAAATGAGGGACACGGGACGGAAAGGTGAGAGCAGGAGAGACGCAAGGGACGAGGATCAGGGGAGGAAAAACGTTGAACGGTATTATCAGTCAAGTGCTCGGAGTGGGATTACTGCAAAAATATTAACAGTTAGGTGGTTTCTTCCCGACAGCAGCGATATAGTATATTACTGTATGTGTGCCGTGTATGCATCATGTAAGCATCTATAACTACTGTAGCAAGGTGTGTGTATGCGTGTGTGGTGTGTGTGTGCGTGTGTGTGTGTGACATTTGCAGTAATCCCACTCTGAGCACAAAGCGTCCACCTCCCAATATTTTTCAGAAAATGAAAAATTTACATTTTTCAGGAAATGTAGAAAAACATATTTTGAAAACAAAGCCTCATCAAAGTTGGCGCTGTGACTTTATATATTGTCAATGACTTGCATGAGAGGTGGTGGAGTTAGCTGTTTTAGCATACAATTTTGTCCAATAGTGTTCAAGAGGTTTTGTCCAAAAGCACTTTTTTCTACTTTTCATTGGTTCAATATTTTTTAAACCAACACACAGGGTGTTCAATAGCGCTGGTTTATGCCACAAAGAAAATCTAAAACCTCAACCTCCCGACAGCAACGATATGTATATCATATTTAGACGTAAGACACATGCACACAGCACACCCCATTCGACTGGTATCATGTATTGAATCGGTGAAATCATCCGTTATCAGCACGTTTGAATGGTGCCAAAATGTCCATACTGGCATCCTCACTGTTCAGTATGTCATTATCTGCGATTGTAGCATTGTCATTATCACTGATGTGACTGGTGTCTGGTGGCCATGAGCTACGTGAGGCACCGCCGAGCGAGGCGCTGTGCCGAGCGTTGCGAAGGCCACCAGACCCGACTCAGCGCCGTCCGAGTTACGTCCTGATAGGCATAGAATAGTATATATTAGTAGCTCCTAGTTCCATGCACCGACAATAGTTGGAAATGACACGTCCACCAGGGGGAAACCTTGACCAGGCTATGTGGTGAGGATGCCAGTATGGACATTTTGGCACCATTCAAACGTGCTGATAACAGATGATTTCGCCGTTCCAATGCAGAGATAACGGTCGAATCCGCTGCACAGCACCTCCATGCATGAACCTACACTATATAATTGTACTTTTACTTGCATTCTTGTACATCGTCTCTGTTGGGCAGAAAGCTTCAAACTGTTTAACTTTTCAGGATTCAACTTCAAAAGTAGCAGATCTACTCGCTCAAGACCTGTCGCTTCGCGCCTCATTTCAAGCTTGCTACTTTCGATGCTTTTATGCGATGCTGTAGTATGATCACGTGCTGTACTGGTCACGTACTGTACTGGTCACGTACTGTACTAGTCATCAATTAAAAAACACTAAAAGTTAAAATATGGAGATAAGATGTTTCTGCCCAGCAGCATCGATATGAGATGTTTGAAATTCGAATCTTATAGCCTGCAGTAGGTCACAATTACCCAGAAATGTTCCCCACATACTAGAGTAGATGTAGTCTCGCACAGCACAGGCGATCAGACCTCTACCCATGACAGACGCATCTGCCGGCGGAGATCTCTAATGGTCTGCCTACGCGAGACTAGGAGATGTGAAGCTGCGTGGAAAGAAGGCATTGAGAGGGGCTGTAGGAGAAGAAGAAAAAAAGAAAACGGGGCTATCAAAGTAATGAGGGGATGCAGCATCAAACGGAGGGACATTGAGGGTCATAAGGGGAAACATTAAGAGAAGCGGGATGCCGCATGGAAAGAAAGAAAGAACGTTAAGTAGATGAAGGTGTTGTGTTGTGAAATGAAGCATGCAAGGCCTTCTCCCTGAGCTGAAAAGGAAACGAGGCCGGTACGTACGGTGCCATTCGACTGCCCACAGTAAAAAAGACTGTACACTATTTGGAGTTAAATTAACACTATAATATACTATACTATTTTATTGTGTCAGTTTTCTTTTTTCCTTTTTTGCATTTCTTTTTAAGGGAAGGCCTATAGAGCAGGGTTCCCCAATAGGCGGCCCGCGGGCCATTTGCGGCCCGCGGAGCGCCCCCTGGCGGCCCGCGGAAGAATTAAAAAAAAATGTTTTTTTTTTTAGGGGGGTCCCAGATATAAATGGCATTAAATGGGGGTCAGTAGCCTATGCATGTCAAACTGGGCATCCTTTTCAAATGGGGTCCTGCCCTGAAAATGAATTTTCAGGGCAAGACCTCGACCTCACGCGTGCGGACTCGGCCCCCAGCCTGGTACCCTAGTCAAAATATGGCCCTCGAGGAAAATTAATTGGGGAACCCTGCTATAGAGCGTCGCAGTCCCGCCTCCTACCCTGGACCAGGAAATGAAACCCAATGCATTTTCCTCATAGACATTTCTTAAAGTATTTATTTAAAGACGGTTACGCCGCGGACAAAGCCAACTCGAGTCGTGACAACTCATGACAACACAAACCATATTTTGGACCAAACAAATAATTAGAAAGAAGAAAAAAACGGCAGCTTACGCCTTTTATTGGTTTTTGAAGGGACAGACAGTAGGCTGACAGGAAACGGGAGAGAGATGGGGGAAGACATGCAGTAAAGGCCGTGTCGGGCTCGGGAGTCGAACCCGCGGCACACTGCGACTGGATTACCAGTCGGGTGCCCAGACGGTTACGCCACCGCCTGGGCTTTTGTTGTTTTTCTTCTTTGTAATTATTTGTTTGGTCCAAAATATTGTTTGTGTTGTCATGAGTTGTCACGACTCGAGTTGGCTTTGTCCGCGGCGTAACCGTCTTTAAATAAATACTTTAAGAAATGTCTATGGGAAAAATGCATTGGGTTTAATTTCCTGGTCCAGGGTAGGAGGCGGGCCTGCGACGCTCTATAGGGCTGTCCAACGACCAGCTCCAGAATTTAATTAAAGTGCCCTCAGCAAAATGATGTCCCAAGTTCCCAACAGAGGATAGACAGTACACCTCCATTTCCTTGTAGCTTGCATACTTATAGTACTGCCTTCTAGGAAATAAAGAATCAACCCTCCCTTTTCTACCCATATTGTGTGTGCGTGCGTGCAAATGTCAAGCCACAGATATACTGTACACTTGCTGGTATTGTCTTTCTAAGTTTTAAATGTAAAGTGCCACAGGCAGTCAGGCACCCACTTACTTGGGTCTATTCTCTTCTTGGATACTGTTCTATATGCCGAATAAGATTCTTCCCCAGAACAACAACAATGTACATTGACTACATGAACCATAGCATCCTTATTCCGAGGAGGTAAAGGTTATACAATTGCCGGCCAAAATGGCAGATCTACAAGCACACAACGTGTCACTTTGTGTTTGTAGGTAGGCAATTTTCCCTGACAATTTTCCCTGACAACCACTGAAATAGCTCCGTTCTAAGTGGTTACAAATGTGTTTCTACAGACTATGCTTTCAAAAGCTCGTAAAAAAATACTGGATTTGGCATCCCCCTGTCCCTTCCCTCAGTCTCATCATACCTGCCCATCTGTTTCGCTAATTTGAGATGGCAATCATTATAAAGAAGTAAAAACTATTTCATGACAACAATGTTGGAGTATCTAAGACAACCACTCAAGAAGAGAAAGAAAGTTTGTATACTACTAAAACAAGCGTGTACTCCTTGTAGTGCGGCTGTTTTCGGCAAGTAGTTGGAGTAGAGGGAAAAAAAGGAGGGAGCCAAGTATAGATCCTTGGGGGACCCTGGTCGACAAACGGGTATGCGCGTGACATCATCATCATACCCGGAAGTTATGCGGGAATGCCTACAAAAAACTACTTTCTGGCCTTGACAGCCCATACATCCAAACCAAAAAGTCCTATCTGATTGCATTAAATCAGTGCCGTGTCGCTTTTTTGCAGTCTCCAATACGTTAAAGAGGTCTTGTTCAGTGGTGGAATGTAACCAAGTACATTTACTTAAGTACTGTACTAGTACAATTGTGAGGTATGTGAGTATTTCCAATACTTTTACCTCTACTCCACTACATTTCAGAGGCAAATATTGTACTTTTACTCCACTACATTTTAAAACTCGTTACTATACATATACTTTGTCGATTTTGATTACAAAACATACACACTAACCACTTCAGCCCTAATATAAGTAAAACATGCGAGTACTTTTTCCACATTGGTAATGTTCCAAAGTCTACAACATTATTTTAATGTTTTTTTTGTGGCTTTCGCCTTTATTTTATATTTGTTATGGAGGGATAGACTGACAGGAAATGGGGAGAGAGATAGGGGGGTGACATGCAGTAAAGGCCATCGGGATCGGGAGTCGAACCCGCGGCACACTGCCAGACAGCCAAGGTGCCTGGACCGCTGAGCCACGGCCCAGGCCACCTACAACCTTATTGTATAGACAAATGTACAAATTTAAATCAGTTGACGATTTAAAAACATAAAAAATAAAGACAAATCACGTCACTATAGGTCATTAAAATGAACACTCTGGATTTTACTGTGTACGGCAATTAGGTCGAATGAAGACTTAAAAACTTGTTCGTAATCTTCTAATTTAAAATAATTGACTCTAATTGTATGTCTGGATAATTCATGTCGGTGCCTTTTGCGTTCCTCTTAACAGCTGTGGGCGGTCATCAAGTCGGAGAAAGGTGTGCGCTCGGCGCTGGACTTGTGCTGTCACCATGGCAACAAGGCTCTGGAGGCCATCCAGGCTTTCCCTTCGTCGGAGGCACGCTCCGCCCTGGAGAACATCGCCTGCGCCGTCACCAAATTCTGACCCGCCCCGAACTCGCTGGCGCTCCCCTTGTTCCAACTGTACCGTCTCACCACGGGGGACGAGAAGCGTTAAATGGACAGTGACACTCGTTTTGTTTTGGGTTCTGTGCACACAGAATAACTCTCCCTACTTCCTTCACAGGTGTTACCGATTATACTAATTAAGGCTCCGTTCCATTTAGTGTGCAGTGGTTCTCAAACTTTTTTAATTTCAAGGACCCCCAGAACTCTGAGAGTGTACAAATGGAACCAAATGGACCCATTGTGGGTCCATTTGGTTCCATTTGTACACTCCATTGTACACTCCATTTGTACACTCGGGAAGGGGCCCAAGTTCTTTTCAAAATGTCTGCTGTGCATAGAGACCAATGCTGCTTGACCCCCTGCTCTTTTTCACCAGGGTTGGGATCCGGAAAGTGGAATCGGTTCCATCACATCTGGAACGGTTTCCGTAACGTTCTTTATTTTTTTTAATCACACAGATAGAGCTGGCGTAATGGACTTCACGTGTGCTTTATTACAATTACAAAAACGGTGGTTCTCAAACTTTTTTTTTTAAATTTCAAGGACCACCACTTGAGAGTTACAGACCTGTAAGGGTCCATTCGGAAACCCCTATAAGGAATCATTAAGCAATCAGAAAAGGATCCCAACCCTAGGGAGTGGGGGGAGGGGGGTGTAGACCACTGGTTTTGGTCAGTGGCCTAATGGGGGGGGGTCCTTCCTTGACTCGTTGTAATTAGAAAGGATGGTCGTCAATGGCGTAGACGACCACGTGTGTCCTCCGATCAGCGGGACGTCGCCAGCTGCTTCATTTCGCCCTGATTGTTTTGCCGGGAGGGCGTAAAACACGCATGGAGGAACTTTACCAATTCCACTCCCCACTGAACAGGCGCCCGGGCCAGACCCACCTGTAGGAGTCAAATGGCGTAGCGACGGATATCGCCCCGCCGCGAACACAGCCAATTGGAGCGAGAAGGATTGGAATCCCAGTCTCCATGGGTGGTGGGCCGGCGGGTAGGAATGTTTCCCCTATGAGTCACCCGGACGGGAAATAAACACTCAACACTCAAACAGACTCTTTAAGACTTCTTTGAGCCCAGGTGGCAACTCCATGTCTGAGAAAAAGACTGATCTCTTTGGCTCTGTCACTTTGCAAAACAGCCAGCAATGATTGTCATTAAAGAAGAAAAAAAAACTTCGACCCATCCATCATCGTGTCATATTATGTTGTCTGTGTCGCCTGATGATCGTGTTTGTCCCAGCACTGGTGTGTGTGTGATCAAATCAACCCCGGGGGGTGGGGAAAGGTCATGCTGCACCCCCAAACCCCCCCCCCCCCCCCCTTCCCCCCCAACCACCCTGGCCCAGCCTGCAAGCGTATTGCAGCTCCGCCAGCAGTAATTATTAATGAAGAGACTTGAACAAATGGACAGGAAATGCAGTGGTATTGATTGGGCCGGCTGCCCTGCACTAAGCTGCGTTGGCTGGCGCCAGGCTGGTGGCCTGTGGTTTCCCAGGCTGCTGTCTGTGTGCCGCGGAGCGGAGGAGGGGGGACAGCCAAGGTGTGAAAGCACACTGGAGGGGGCAGCAGCAGCAGCACCACTGGCAGCTGTCTGTCACATCCATAGCCCCCCCCCGCACACACACACACACACACACACACACACAAGCTGAAGGACAGACTGCTGCTGGGGAATTGGAGGGGTGAGATGGAATAAGAGGAGGGGGTGGGGGGGGGGGTGTAGAGCAGTGTTTCAAATGGGTCGCGAGTAAATATACCATTTTCCTTGACGTTTCCTATATTTAGAAATGCATACCAAAACATTTTCACGCGTTCCTAAAAAAAGAAATATATATATATAATTTTATAATATAATTTTATATATATAAAAATGAACAATTTAATGATAATTAAATCCAAAAAATACCAATTTGGAGCTTTTAGATGAGCTATTTTCCACTATTATTGATACGCCGTATAAGTTATTCATTTGTAATGTAATATTATTGTTTATTTTACGTTTGGGTCCCGTGGAGACACCTAATGTGTCTTTTTGGGTCCGTCTCGTGCCGAAAAGTTTTGGGAACCCGAAAAGCGGCAGTGGGGGACAAGGAGAAGGAAAGGGCAGGAGAGAAGAGCAGGTGTCGGGACATGTGGAGGACGGTGGTCACACGAGAGAAGCACAGCGAAGAGTACAGGCTGAACGTTGACTGTAGGAGGACAGGCATTGGTGGGACAGGACGTCGTGTAGAAGAGACGAATTGATATCCTCTTAGATTTTGGATATACGAATATTATGGCATAAGACGAGTGTTGTCTTGTCATCGTTCGCGACGCATTGTGAACTCGTAGTTCTGCTATTTTAGAAAGAGTTGAAAAGACAATTGATATTATTGTCACAACAGCGATGGGGGTATTTGTTCAAAAATATGATTGTCAGGTGGTACAGTAGTAAACCCACCAGGGGAGCAACGGTGAGTTATGTGTGTTATACATATATTAGCGCTTTCACTTCTAGTGATTTTTACTAGTTGACTAGTTTACTAGTCGACTAGTTTAACTAGGCCTACCTATTATGTAAAAAAAAAAGTTTTATTTTTTATATAATATTTGTACATTTAAAAACTGTACATTGGTGACTAATTAGCTGATCTTGAGGCCTACAAAAATGGGAGGAAAAAATATATATTTTATCAACTAGTCAACTACCAATGAGGTCAACTAGTGGATTTACTAGTCGACTAGTTGCTTAAAGCCCTAAAAAAAGAGAATTTATATATAATATAATATATATGCTCACTTTATTTATTTATATATATATATATATATATATATATATATATATATATATATATATATATATAAATAAATAAAGTGAGAAAGGGAGAGTAGGGTGGTGTTGGAACAAAGACAAACCTCCAGGAAGAGGAAAGGTGGCACTGAGGATTGGTTGGACGAAGAGCGAAGAAGCTGGCATTTTTTTTTTGGCTGGAGAAAAGAGGTGGATGTAGTCTTTCTAGTGAGATCAGAGCTGGCCCACAACATGCATTGGGAGTGGCAGTGTCTAAAAAAAGCAAATGCATGTTTTTTTTTTGGGTCCACTTCCTCTAGTGGGTTTTCCGTTTCCACTGGTTGGGTGTGATGAGTACAGCCAGGCACCACATACATGCCAGGGAAAGCCTTGGGCACGTAATGAAATATATCCCCACCTAAAGAAGATTTATTATACCATGTTGACAGTGACAGACTGGAGGGAGTGCAGATGGCATGGGGGTGAAAACTTAAATTCTTAAATTCTTAATAATTCATAATTTAAGTCTTAAATTTAATGTCAATTCAGACTCTAAATTGATGTTAAAAAGGCCAATTTAGTTGTTCTAGTATTTATGATATTGTTCTAAGATTGAAGGCGCCACCTGAAAAACATTGTTTGAATTAAAAGCCTCTTAAGCACTGAATATCGTCTGTCGGGTAGGAAACCTAATATGTCCAAAACTGTTTCTATTCAAAAGTAGCAGATCTACAAGCTCAAAGCGCGTTATTTTCCGCTGCGTTTCGAGCATGTGGATCTGCTACTTTTGTGGCTTTTGTGTGATGCTCGAGTATTATCAAGTAGAACGTTAATTTAAGAAAAAAAAACAACACAAAAAGTTAGAATATGGAGGTAAGACATTTCTGCCGGACAGCAACGATATGCTTCATGAACAGAAGCTCATTCAATGGTGCAACCACACCAACCTTGTTCTTCTGTGCTGGTGTCGGTGTTGAGTGTTTGTTCATGAGGATTTTGCTGTGTATTTCTTTCTAAAGAGCACATTTTTCCCAAGTACCCTAGGCCTATAGGGGGTAACGGAGCACACACAATTTTAGAACACAAGAAACTAGTGGTGGAGTCCTATTAGACTTTCCATCAGTCCTGTTATGAATGGCCCCGTCAAGTAAACACCTGTTAATATCATCATGTGGCTTGACTGTGATGGATGATAATCATTCTCCGGCGATGGGAACAGTATGCCTGCTTTCCCCGCGCCGGCACACACGAGCATATTGGCCAAAAATGACACTTTAACGAGCTCTTCTCTGTGTTAATCCATTTAGGCCCGACATCGAATTTTAAAACTACAGTATTTACAGTATATCAGTGGTGCTCAAACTATCTCATGTCGAGAACCCCAAATTTGAGTTAAAAACGTTCGCTCTGAAAGAATATCTAGTCAAAGATTTGTGCCACATTTTCAAGATTTTTCAAAAATAGCAGATCTACAAGCTCGTAGCGCGGCACTCGGTATAATAATAATAATAATGGATTTTATTTATAATGCACTTTACATTCCTCAGAATCTCAAAGTGCTACTGTAGGCATTAGGCAAAAATATGAAACAATAGGTAAAAGCAGAAGAAGAAAAAAACAAGAACATTACACGATTAAAAGCACACAGTTTAGCATCAGGAAACATTAAAAAAAACAACAGTTATTGAACATGAGGTCAGGGAATAAAATCAGTGGGTTTGGGGGGAAGGCCTTATTAAAAAGGTAGGTCTTTAGTCCTCTATGAGCTATGTAGATCTGCTATTTTTCAATAGCTATATAGTATAACATAATGCTTAAAACACCAAAAGGGGTTCCCGCCCTGAATGTGTTAAGTGCTGGATCCCAGCCCCTCGCTGCAAAACCTTCGCTTCGGTGACCCTGGACCGTGGCTTTCCCTGCCACAGGTCTGGCGCGCTTCATTGCGTGACAGATCAGACTGCCATCCAGACAGCTCATTAGCCAAATAATGAGAGCCGCGCAGCCGCACGTTGTCTTATTATATCATCTCCATATCGACATATCTGTGGTTAGTGACAGAACATTGGGTGCCAGCGTGTGCGTGAAAGTTAAATGGCTGATGATTAAAAGGTAGAATTATTGCACAAGGAGATGTTCCGGAGTTCACCGCGTATCCACGGTGCTGACCAAAATCTCGATTATCTAAGGAAAACCCAATGTAGTTTATGATGAAATATACTATATTGGATATATTTGCTTTGCTAGTAACAGTTTCTTATTAAATTTAATCACATGGTGAGCCCTTTCTTTGCCAGGTCTCCCCATTTGTCAAGATGAGATTGTGCTCGATAGAGATTTTAATATGTGGAGCTCAGTAGAGACGTTCATTATGCAGCGCTAAAGGAAGACTTAACGTGTTATTATGACTGCAAACCCAGAAGCTCTACTTTTTGGCATGTCAGATTGTCAGTGCACTTCTATCATTCTCCATATGCAGCCCATCTTACCATAAAAGTTAATGGCAAGGTGCTACCTAGGTGCAACTTCCAATGGCAGCCCATTCATACAAACAAAAAAGTCCTATCTGATACTAAGTCTTAAACAACGACAAACTCACCAACATTGCAGCTGTACGGAAAGCTCGAATTATTCTCTTTCTATCCTCAAAGTGTTTGTTTCATAACAATCCACTGTATACATGTTATGAGCTACTTTGTGTCCTTGCAGATGATTCTTTTTCTAAGTGCTGGAGTTTGGAAGTGCTTTTTAGATATCACTCAACTTCCCTGTGTACCACCTGTTTTGAATTAGCACATAATGCAAGAGGCAGTACGACATTGCTTTACTGAAAACGAGTGCTTCCAAACTCTGATGGAAACATGGCCGCGGTCTGCAAATGGACAATAGCCTTCACTATGCTTGGCTGGCTCTAAAACATGTAAACGACAGACACACTACCAACCAATACTAAACACTAGTATAAACTACAGTATGAACCAATCAGCTCTGTGCATAACTAGTTCACTTTTCCAGAATATGGCATAGCCTTTTCCTGTTTTCCAGGTCAGTTTCTCATAGCTTCGTTTGATTGGCTCAGCAGCAGATTTGAACTGGAAACATGTCTCTGCCAAAACCGTTATCTTTCAGGATTTAAAATTAAAAAAATATAGTTAGAATATGGAGATGAAACGAAGCAACAGTAAATGGTATTATGCCACGGTTTGCCACCATTTGATAAAGGGAACTACAGACTCTATAGTAAGTAACCACCTAGAACCCATATGATACAGCAACACCTAGCAAACACATACTGCAGTACATGTTTTCTCGATTAGATTATGTAATGCCCTCCTCTCAGGCCTGCCAAAGAAATCAACGGATAGACTCCAACTTGTTCAAAATGCGGCTGCTAGAGTGTTAACTAGAACTAAAATGAGACACATTACTCCAGTTCTATCATCACTGCATTGGCTCCCAGTGGTTTTTAGAATAGATTTTAAAATTATTTTACTTGTTTATAAATCCCTAAATGGTCTTGCACCTTCGTACCTCCGTGACTGCCTACCTAGATATGTCCCTAACCGCCCCCTCAGGTCCTCCACTGCTGGCCTGCTTGAAGTGCCTAAAAAAATGTGCACAAAAAAATATGGTGAGGCAGCTTTTTGCTTCTACGGCCCAACAGCCTGCAATAAATTACCATTCCAGCTCAGACACGCACCCTCTGTAGACATTTTTAAATCTCAACTCAAGACTCACCTCTTCACTCTTGCTTTTAGTTGAGTTTTAATATCTGGGTTCCTACTCTGTCCTGACTGATTTGCTGCATGTTGTGTTTTTATTTATTTTTTCTCTATGTTTTTATTATTTTTATTATTTTATTTTGTTCTTTGCCATTGTTCTATCATTTTAACTACTTGACTGTGTTTTATTGTATTCTATTTTTGTGTCCTGCCCTGTGAAGCACTTTGAGCTGCATTTATGTATGAAAGGTGCTATACAAATAAAGTTTATTATTATTATTATTATTATGTTACGGTTATTGTGTCAGCATTTGGAGTGTGATTAAAGATAATTGTCCCAACCCTAATCATATATTTCCAGTACACAGCACATATGGCTTTGGTGATTTTTTGAGTGGTGCAACCACTCCTATAGACAGCTACTGTATGTGTGTGTGTGCTCCCGTGTCCGAGCACGGAATGTGTGTGTCCCCCTGTGTCCGAGCACGGAATGTGTGTGTGTCCCTGTGTCCGAGCACGGAATGTGTGTGTGTCCCTGTGTCCGAGCACGGAATGTGTGTGTGTCCCTGTGTCCGAGCACGGAATGTGTGTGTGTCCCTGTGTCCGAGCACGGAATGTGTGTGTGTCCCTGTGTCCGAGCACGGAATGTGTGTGTGTCCCTGTGTCCGAGCACGGAAATAGCATATTGTCACCACCAAGTGTCACTGTTGCACCACTCACTTCAGATGGGTCTGATTTTTTCCCCCCTCTCTGTTCACTGTGCAGCAACAGTTCTGACAGTCGCCCACGATTCTCACCCAGCTGCTCATCAGCGGCTACTAGTTAGTTACCACCTGTAGTGTCCTGTCTATTAAAGAAGCTTTCACATTAGGCCTACTTGAACTCAAGCAATACCGATTCTGTCCAATTCCGATATTATACAGAGGACCACAATGGAAACAAGCTCAGGCCCTAGCCTGTTAATAAAGTATTCAATCAATCAATAAAATAAATATACTCTTTTTCCAAGTGTCTGTTTTCACTATTGAATGAGAGAGTACACAAATTAAATGTAGAATTTAGCCATGATGCTTTGAGACCGATCCCATATGGTATTGTTATGGCCGATATGCTACCGATTATTTCATGCATCTCTAATGAAAAACATATGAATGGCAGACAGCCATATTATATATTTGAAGTACATTGGCAGTACTTCAAATCATCGTGGATAAGCTTCATAATATGCCCTCTGCCACACTGACAAAACCCAAACGAAACAAAAACCTCCAATAACCAGTGGACATTTCCCCACTGCTATTCTATCTCCCAGCACTAGAGGGAGACATTGCCACATGTTTACCCTTCTGTTCAAGCAGGGCGCTACAGGAAAGACTGATTACTTTCTCACAGCAAAGCCATACCATCTGGAATAGAGACAGATGCAGCATTGTCACAAAATTAGACATGCGGAAATGGTATGTGCCTCTCATTGATTTACAGACCTTGAAGAAAATATGGCATTCCTCAACAACAATAAACTCCCCTTTTATAGACAGAGTATGCCGTTTTAATAGGCCTAATGCACAAAAGTGAACAAATGCTGTATGTGGTTGAGAGAGAGGGGAACAAAATAATTTCATTAACACAAGTCTTGTATGTTTTTACGCTTTTATTTTGTTCTTTGCCATTGTTTTTGTCATTTTAACTATTTGCTTGTGTTTTATTGCTATTTTTATGCCCTGTGAAGCACTTTGAGCTGCATTTATGTATGAAAGGTGCTATATAAATAAAGTTTATTCTTATTATGAAAATGTTTGAGAACCACTACTCAAATATTCTCTGTTGTGTGGCAGCGGTGGCCGAACGGATTGCGGGGCGGTCTTGATACCGGAAGGTCGCCAGTTCGAATCAGCGGTCCGACACGTTAAAATTACCACCGCTGAAGTGCCCTTGAACAAGGCATTGAACCACTATGATGAAATGTGTTCTATGAGCAGGGCCTGGCTGGAAACAAGTTCTTGAGTTTAGCCCAGATACCCTGGGTAAATATAGTAATCATTTCAGTATAGCTATGTGTCTTAAATTGACAATGATTCCTGTCAGTTGTTGGAGATTAGCAAATGAATACATGGATGTGAATGTAATATAGGCACCACCTGACCACCATGAAAAATATGATAATCAGGCTGATATTTAGGCTAAAGGCTATATAACATTATGACCCATTATGAGTGTTGTATTAGGCTACAGTGTAATTAATATCTGGTTGCACATGTTGTATTAAAACAAATTAGATCAAGTTTTGATGAAGATAGATCACATTTTGATGAAGATTATAATCTACTCTATAAATGTGTTGCTAAGCAACTCCTAGCCATGACATTTTTTGCAAATAACAGCTCTCTGCCAATCAGATTACTTGATCAGAAACAACTGCAGTTTTTTTTTTCTTATAATTTTTGTCCCAGAATTTTTTCACCCAGTGTCAATTATCTAATGTAATCCTGGGCGCTACACCTCCTCTGCCAACCTGGGGAGAGCAACGGACTGACCTCATGCTTCTTTCTTTGCATGAGAAGTCCAAGCCACTTCTTTTCAGCGGGGGAGTTTCCCTAGTTGGACGTAGCACGTAGAAGGAACAAGTTATTCCAACCAGTTCCTTTCCCCTCCATCAGGTGCCCCGGCTGGCCAGGGGGAGGCAGTTTAGAGACCTGGATTACTGCATGCTATTTGTGAGGTTACCTAAACAAACAGCACCAGTCAGATAACCTGGTTGTAAGATGTATTTTTAGCATCATTACTTAATTCATGAGGTCTGTATCGATTGCTGTTATTATTGAAGGCAGTAAGCTGTAAGTAAGTTGAGTAGGCTTTTGTATAAATCAACACACACACACACACACACACACACACACACACACACACACACACACACACACACACACACACACACACACACACACAGTCTGAAAAACATAGTAGGCTATACCGGTACGTGCACCTTGCCAAGAATCAAAACCAGGAGATGAAAATACAGTCCTAGTTAGCCTCAGTTGCAAAGTTATAAATGCAGGCATGCTGCTCCAATTGTTGTCTTCTTGTGTA
This sequence comes from Electrona antarctica, assembly GCF_951216825.1. Classification (NCBI taxonomy): domain Eukaryota; kingdom Metazoa; phylum Chordata; class Actinopteri; order Myctophiformes; family Myctophidae; genus Electrona; species Electrona antarctica. Next base: position 41,636,138 of record NC_136799.1, read on the forward strand.
TCATTTCTGGGTTTGATGTGTGGCAAAACGTTTGCACTCTTGATTTTTGAGCGGCAATGACAATGTGTCCCTGTGTATTTTTGAGTGGTTAGAGTACCATCAGGGGGCACTGTTGCACCACTCACTTCAGACCAGTCTGATTTTTGGAGTATGAACAGCTGCACTGGGTAGCGCACGCACGCACACACACATTTTTGAGTGGTGTAAACCACTCCTACAACTGGCTTTTGTGTGCATCAAAAAATGACCATGGTTGCTATGTTCAAAATAATTTCTGACGTAATTAAACATTAAAACCTGTACTGTATATAAAAAATCACACCCGTGTGAACTGAGTGGTGTAAGGTTTTATATAGCATGATCAGCTGTGGTCTGACGTAATGTCTGACGTAATGAAATCACACCCGGATGTGATTTCACAACTGGCTTTTTTTGTGCAGAGAAAATGACCACGGTTGCTACGGTCATCCAGTTCACCCGGGTGTGATTTTTTATATACAGTACAGGTTTTAATGTTTGTTTTAAAAACGCCATTGACAAAATGAAGGGAACATTTACGTAATTTTGTCCCTCATTACGTCATATTGTCTCTTTATTGTTAATGGCATTTAATGTTTGTGTTGGCACCGTTTGTTTTACATCACCATTACATCACCTAATCAACATGAGTTCTACAGACGAGCCCTCCATCGTCGTTTCCAGTCATCCCAGGTTCTCCATACATCTGGCCAGTTCGTTGGTACTTTGCGCTCCTGCATCGCTCTTGAGTACATCCACATATGTTAGTGTGGGACGTCCTCGTGATCGATGCCCGAGTGTTGGTTCCCGCCAGAGCACCAGTTTGCTGGCTGGCAGTTCTTGATGCCTTTGGCAACATGAGTTAGACTTTAATATATTAGCGGCGCGCCCCTCACTTCACACGGGTGTGATTTGTTTTATTCTGTCAGCAAGCATAGCATAGCCATGGGTCCAGTGGCGTGGGCAGAAATGTGATCGACCTGGTCACTGGTGTGAGGGAAGGCCATAGTTCTAAGTTCAAACGATGAAGTGAAAACCATTCGCGGCTTCAAATCCAGTAGTTGTCGACCACAGAACATTTGCACCTACCACACAGTCTGCAGGGAGGGAGTAGGCCTACACGTCTCCATCCTCTGGGTATCGGCAAGGACCTGAGCCAGTCACATGACAGCACACTGGCTGGTACGGAAGATGTGTTCCAGACGGTCATCAAGGATCCCAATCACCCTGGTAAGGTAATGGACTGTTCACTCTGTTATCGGTCTGGCAAAAGGTAAAGGAACATCAGGTCTCAATCCAGCACGCTGAGGCCTCATTCACACGTACCAAACACCAATCAAGCAAATGTTTGGTTGTTTTTTTGTTTATTTGGGCCACCACAATGCTTTTCCAATGGGAGTAAACAAACCCTTTGTTTACATCAAACCCATTGTTTACATCTAGCATCCAACAATGTTGTATGCTAGATGTGAAGGTGTGAGTGAAGCCTTAGGCCTGACTCACATGCACTTCGCATCTAGCATACAACATTGATGCATGCTAGATGTGAAGAAAGGGTTTCTTTACATCTTGCCCCAATGCATTTCCAATGGAAGTCACATGGTTTGACACAACATTTGTGTTGTACGGCTTTCGGCTGTGTTTCGACTCCCATTGGAAATTCATTGGGGCGGCCATGACACTTACCCTTTGTTTACATCTAGCATGCATCAATGTTGTATGCTAGATCGAAAGGTGTGAGTGAAGCCTATGGCCTGACTCACATGTGCACAACAGATTGATGTATAGCTGATGCATGAGACTTATTTACTGATGCAAGCTCGCAATGCATTTCCAATGGGAGTCACATGGTTTGACACAATATTTTTGTTGTATGAGGGGGAGGGGGGCAGTTGAAATACAGCCGAAAGCCGTACAACACAAATGTTGTGTCAAACCATGTGACTTACATTGGAAATGCATTGGGGCAAGATGTAAACAAACCCTTTTGTATACATCTAGCATGCATCAATGTTGTATGCTAGATTGAAAGGTGTGAGTGAAGCCTACGGCCTGACTCATACCTTTACAACAGATTGATGTATAGCTGATGCATGAGACTTATTTACTGATGCATGCTCGCAATGCATTTCCAATGGGAGTCACATGGTTTGACACAATATTTTTGTTGTATGAGGGGGAGGGGGGCAGTTGAAATACAGCCGAAAGCCGTACAACACAAATGTTGTGTCAAACCATGTGACTTACATTGGAAATGCATTGGGGCAAGATGTAAACAAACCCTTTGTATACATCTAGCATGCATCAATGTTGTATGCTAGATCGAAAGGTGTGAGTGAAGCATACGGCCTGACTCATACCTTTACAACAGATTGATGTATAGCTGTGCATGAGACTTATTTACTGATGCAATCTCGCAATGCCTTTCCAATGGGAGTCACATGGTTTGACACAACAGTTTTGTTGTATGAGGGGGAGGGGGGCAGTCGAAACACAGCCGAAAGCCGTACAACACAAATGTTGTGTCAAACCATGTGACTTTCCATTGGAAATGCATTGGGGAAAGATGTAAACAAACCCTTTGTTTACATCAAACCCATTGTTTACATCTAGCATCCAACAATGTTGTATGCTAGATGTGAAGGTGTGAGTGAAGCCTTAGGCCTGACTCACATGCACTTCGCATCTAGCATACAACATTGATGCATGCTAGATGTGAAGAAAGGGTTTCTTTTCATCTTGCCCCAATGCATTTCCAATGGAAGTCACATGGTTTGACACAACATTTGTGTTGTACGGCTTTCGGCTGTGTTTCGACTCCCATTGGAAATGCATTGGGGCGGCCATGACACTTACCCTTTGTTTACATCTAGCATGCATCAATGTTGTATGCTAGATCGAAAGGTGTGAGTGAAGCCTACGGCCTGACTCATACCTTTACAACTAAATGTAAAGAAAGGTGTTCTGTTACGGTTGTTTATTTCATGTTTTGGGTTTTATTTTGAAAATAAGCTAATTCATATTTTCCTATGGCAAGTAGTGTCTCTTTAAGAAATACAGGAAGTAGGCTCTCAGTTTTGTCATGTGACACACATCATGTGACCTTTCAGGAAGTGCATGAGATTTTCATTGCAAACTATTCATGACACATGCAGACCAGAGCTCCTGTTTATTGTATCTGCAAACATCTGCTCTAATGTTCTCCCAGTCGTAGCATTGTTGGTATGTATTGTAACCTTTTCACCTGATGAATCTTTGCAGTTCATTATTTTCTGTATGGAAAGTACGTTTTATCAAGTTTGATGTGAGAATGCCTGTCAAGTGATTCTCTGTCTAGTTCTACTCACATGTCTCACAGTATACTTACCTAAGTTTCTCTTATTGCTTCTCTGATATGCATGGTGTTATACAACAGTGCATCAGTGTTTGTCAATGTGACATTTGTGTTTTGTACTTTAATTCGGCATTAGAGTGCAGACATGAGTAGCCTTTAAAGTAATTAGGCCTACTAATTACATTTGTTGAAGTTGTGTAATATGCAATGCATATTTAATTGTTACATTAGTAATTCAATGACATGCAATTTATATATGCAGTTTACAGTTTATACATGCAATATGTTTGCACTTTACAGTAAGCATAGTTTGACTATGCTTTTTGTCTGTTTTCAGTTTTACACTTCTGACTGTCAATAAACCTGCTGACTAAAAAGAGAACGGTCTCCAGAGTTTTGATGGAAGGAAGGTGTTTATGCTCACCGCCAAATTATTCTCTCTACACAACGAGGGCGGCACAGTAAAACAACAGCTTCGAAGAAGACCCTAAGGCAGTTAATGCAAACTACAGACACTGCTACTACGTCACAGCACCAAGTGGAGCTAACGACAGCTACAGTAGTTCTACAGGTATCCTCTTCCCATTACACCATGGCATCGAAGAAATCGGACTCCTCACTCAAAATGAGGTCCTGCACATCAGGCTCATCAGGCTCAAGTACTTCATCCACAGCTGCTGCTGCTGCTAAGGCCCGGGCAAAAGCCGAAGCAGCAAAAGTACGCCAGAGATTTGCAGAGAAAGAATCACAAATGAAAATAGAAAAGGCTAAAATGGAGGCTTCTATGGAAATAGAAAAGGCTAAGATGGAGGCTTCTATGGGAATAGAGAAGGCAAAGTTTGAAGCTTCTATGGACACGTTGGCTCACGAGAAGGAGACTGCTGCTGCCACAGCCGAAGCAGAGGCCCTAGAAGCAGCTGTCGACGCAGAAAGTCAACATCGTTGCAGCCTTGACCCTGACCCTACTCCACATGACACACGGTTGAACCTCAATATCGCCATAAGGACCACACTCCTCACAGCCCCTCCATGCCAAGCAACAGACCCCAATATGTCTATCGTGACCACAGTCCCCCTCGCTCTTCCAAGCCTAGCTACAATTCACAACACCCACGCCACGACCAATCAGGTATGTCTGACTTTGTCAGGTATTTTGCCCGCCGTGAGCTGGTCACCACAGGCTTGACCCAATTCAATGACCAACCACAAAGCTATAGAGCTTGGGAACGGTCCTTTCTGAATGCGATCAGAGGCCTAGACTTGACGTCCGGTGAGGAGACGGACATGCTGGTCAAGTGGCTGGGAAAAGAGTCCGCTGAACATGCTAAAAGGATCAGAGCTGTCCATGTTAACTTCCCAGACACGGGACTCAAGAGGATATGGGATAGACTGGATACATGTTACGGTGCGCCTGAAGTAATTGAGGACGCACTCTTCCAACGGATGGACAACTTCCCAAAAATCTCCAACAGAGATTATTCAAAACTCCACGAGTTAAGCGATTTCCTTATGGAAATGGAAGCGGCAAAGGAAGACGGAGACCTGCCAGGCCTTCAGTACCTAGATACACCACGGGGAGTAAATCCCTTGGTACAAAAGTTGCCCTCTAATCTGCAAGAAAAATGGCTGTCCTTTGGATCCAACTACAAACGAAAGCACAACGTCTCATTCCCTCCTTTCGTAGTTTTTGTCGACTTTGTAAGCGAACAAGCCAGGATCAGGAACGATCCAAGTTTTAACTTCATTGGCCAAGCGGATGTCCCCCCAAAAGCAGACAGGACCCCTTGGAGTAGCAGACAGAAGGAAATCTCAGTCCACAAGACAGATATACGTCCTACATCCCCAGTTGCCTCAGACAGGCAACCTGTGGATTCGGATAGAGAGTGCCCAATCCACAAAATGCCCCACCTACTCCGGAAGTGCCGGGCTTTCCGTGAGAAACCTCTTGAGGAACGTAAAGCATTCCTGCGCGAGAACGGGATTTGCTATAAATGTTGCACATCTACACAACACATGGCTAAGAACTGTAATTACTCGGCGCCGTGTGGTGAGTGTGGGAGTGAGAGGCATGTGTCTGCCCTCCACCCTGGACCAGCACCGTGGACTCAGGAACCATGGGTCCCTTCAGAGCACGGCGGGGAGCAAAACACTACGCCATCTCCAGAAGTCACAACTCACTGCACCCAAGTCTGTGGTGCCAATCAGAGCAACAGGTCCTGCTCGAAGATCTGTCTCGTTAAGATCTATCCTGTCAACCATCGTGACAGAGCACTGAAGGTCTACGCAATCATCGACGAGCATAGCAATAGATATTTAGCTCGTTCTGAGCTCTTCGATGCCTTCAATATCCAAGGCCCTTCCTCTCCATATTCTCTCCGAACCTGCTCTGGCGTGACAGAGACAAGGGGGAGAACATCATCAGGCTACCGAATTTAATCTTTGGATGGAGAAGTCAGCCTTCCCCTACCAAGCCTCTTGGAGTGTAATGACATCCCTAACAGCAGAGCAGAGATTCCAACACCCACTGCTGCGTCTCACCACCCTCACCTAAGGTCAGTAGCCCATCTCATCCCACCGCTCGATCCACGTGCTCAGATCATGATCCTCATCGGGCGCGACATCATCAGAGTCCATAAAGTACGCCAACAGCTGAACGGCCCTGATGATGCCCCCTACGGCCAGAAACTTGACCTGGGATGGGTTATAGTTGGTAACGTCTGCAGGGAAGAGGTTCCCAAGCCCACCACAGTGAATGCGTTTTACACCAGAACAGAAACAAAAACAATACATCAGCAATGTATTCGACTATCCGCTATGCCGACTAAAAGCATCTCAGAAGGATACCGTCCAGTCCAACCCGATCCAGGCAGCATGAGTCAGGCAGCCACTGTCTCACAGCTCGTTCCCAACAGTGCGGTCCACCACACCACCATGTGCAACTCAGCTACCAACACTGCCTCTACTTCACGTGAACCAGTCAAGACGGAAGCAAAGACAGCTCCCACACTAAACCTCAACAAATCATCACTGAGAAACAGTGCTAGCGAGATCAGCAGAGCTACTATTGCTAACAAGCATCCAGCCTTTTCCCCTTCAGCACGTCCAGATAGACACAACGGCAACACTTGCCCTACTGCCAGCCAAACTGCAACAAAACCCCTTGGCACCTCCAGGTGTGCTACTACCACCAACACCAGCGCTCTCAAAGGAAACAGAGCTCTGTCACGGCTGAGTAAGAGCACCACTACATGTCTAAAGCCCCCAGCCATCACCAATCCCATTACGTCCAAACCAGTCGAAGGGCAGAAACGGCCGCAGCTAATCCGGACCCCCAATGCATCAGCAGTCTCACGGGCCTACTGCAAGGAGCCCTTAGGAGATTCCGCCCGCAGATACAGGGAAGGCTCTGTCAAGAACATTCATGACTTCAAAATAGACATACACACAAGTGGATGTCAAGGTCACCACAACGTGACACTGTCTTAGTAACTGACTTTGGGTAGTGGCGTTTAAATCACGCCAGACGGGAGTGTTCTGTTACGGTTGTTTATTTCATGTTTTGGGTTTTATTTTGAAAATAAGCTAATTCATTGTTTCCTATGGCAAGTAGTGTCTCTTTAAGAAATACAGGAAGTAGGCTCTCAGTTTTGTCATGTGACACACATCATGTGACCTTTCAGGAAGTGCATGAGATTTTCATTGCAAACTATTCATGACACATGCAGACCAGAGCTCCTGTTTATTGTATCTGCAAACATCTGCTCTAATGTTCTCCCAGTCGTAGCATTGTTGGTATGTATTGTAACCTTTTCACCTGATGAATCTTTGCAGTTCATTATTTTCTGTATGGAAAGTACGTTTTATCAAGTTTGATGTGAGAATGCCTGTCAAGTGATTCTCTGTCTAGTTCTACTCACATGTCTCACAGTATACTTACCTAAGTTTCTCTTATTGCTTCTCTGATATGCATGGTGTTATACAACAGTGTATGCATCAGTGTTTATGTCAATGTGACATTTGTGTTTTGTACTTTAATTCGGCATTAGAGTGCAGACATCAGTAGCCTTTAAAGTAATTAGGCCTACTAATTACATTTGTTGAAGTTGTGTAATATGCAATGCATATTTAATTGTTACATTAGTAATTCAATGACATGCAATTTATATATGCAGTTTACAGTTTATACATGCAATATGTTTGCACTTTACAGTAAGCATAGTTTGACTATGCTTTTTGTCTGTTTTCAGTTTTACACTTCTGACTGTCAATAAACCTGCTGACTAAAAAGAGAACGGTCTCCAGAGTTTTGATGGAAGGAAGGTGTTTATGCTCACCGCCAAATTATTCTCTCTACACAACGAGGGCGGCACAAAAGGGTTTGTTTACATCTTGCCCCAATGTATTTCCAATGGAGGTCACATGGTTTGACACAACATTTGTGTTGTACGGCTTTCGGCTGTGTTTCGACTCCCATTGGAAATGCATTGGGGCGGCCATGACACTTACCCTTTGTTTACATCTAGCGTGCATCAAAGTTGTATGCTAGATCGAAAGGTGTGAGTGAAGCCTATGGCCTGACTCACACGTGCACAACAGATTGATGTATAACTGCTGCATGAGACTTATTTACTGATGCAAGCTCGCAATGCATTTCCAATGGGAGTCACATGGTTTGACACAATATTTTTGTTGTATGAGGGGGATGGGGGCAGTTGAAATACAGCCGAAAGCCGTACAACACAAATGTTGTGTCAAACCATGTGACTTACATTGGAAATGCATTGGGGCAAGATGTAAACAAACCCTTTGTATACATCTAGCATGCATCAATGTTGTATGGTAGATCGAAAGGTGTGAGTGAAGCCTACGGCCTGACTCATACCTTTACAACAGATTGATGTATAGCTGATGCATGACTTATTTACTGATGCAAGCTCGCAATGCATTTCCAATGGGAGTCACATGGTTTGACACAACAGTTTTGTTGTATGAGGGGGAGGGGGGCAGTCGAAACACAGCTGAAAGCCGTACAACACAAATGTTTTGTCAAACCATGTAACTTCCATTGGAAATGCATTGGGGCAAGATGTAAACAAAGGGTTTGTAAACAAAGGGTTTGTTTACATCTAGCATGCATCAATGTTGTATGCTAGATCGAAAGGTGTGAGTCAGGCCTTACGTGCACAACAGATTGATGTATAGCTGATGCATGAGACTTGTTTACTGATGCAAGCTCGCAATTCATTTCCAATGGGAGTCAGATGGTTTGACACAACATTTTTGTTGTATGAGGGGGGGGGGGGGGGGGGGGGAGTCGAAATACAGCCGAAAGCCGCACAACATAAATGTTGTGTCAAACCATGTGACTTACATTGGAAATGTATTTGGGCAAGATGTAAACAAACCCTTTGTATACATCTAGGATGCATCAATGTTGTATGCTAGATCGAAAGGTGTGAGTGAAGCCTACAGCCTGACTCATACCTTTACAACAGATTGATGTATAGCTGATGCATGAGACTTGTTTACTGATGCAAGCTCGCAATGCATTTCCAATGGGAGTCACATGGTTTGACACAACATTTTTGTTGTATGAGGGGGAGGGGGGCAGTCGAAACACAGCCGAAAGCTGTACAACACAAATGTTGTGTCAAACCATGTGACTTCCATTGGAAATGCATTTGGGGCAAGATGTAAACAAACCAACAATGTTGTATGCTAGATCGAAAGGTGTGAGTGAAGCCTATGGCCTGACTCACACGTGCACAACAGATTGATGTATAGCTGATGCATGAGACTTATTTACTGATGCAAGCTCGCAATGCATTTCCAATGGGAGTCACATGGTTTGACACAATATTTTTGTTGTATGAGGGGGAGGGGGGCATTTGAAATACAGCCGAAAGCCGTACAACACAAATGTTGTGTCAAACCATGTGACTTACATTGGAAATGCATTGGGGCAAGATGTAAACAAACCCTTTGTATACATCTAGCATGCATCAATGTTGTATGCTAGATTGAAAGGTGTGAGTGAAGCCTACGGCCTGACTCATACCTTTACAACAGATTGATGTATAGCTGATGCATGAGACTTATTTACTGATGCAAGCTCGCAATGCATTTCCAATGGGAGTCACATGGTTTGACACAATAGTTTTGTTGTATGAGGGGGAGGGGGGCAGTCGAAACACAGCCGAAAGCCGTACAACACAAATGTTGTGTCAAACCATGTGACTTCCATTGGAAATACATTGGGGCAAGATGTAAACAAACCCTTTGTTTACATCAAACCCTTTGTTTACATCTAGCATCCAACAATGTTGTATGCTAGATGTGAAGGTGTGAGTGAAGCCTTAGGCCTGACTCACATGCACTTCGCATCTAGCATACAACATTGATGCATGCTAGATGTAAAGAAAGGGTTTGTTTACATCTTGCCCCAATGCATTTCCAATGGAAGTCACATGGTTTGACACAACATTTGTGTTGTACGTCTTTCGGCTGTGTTTCGACTCCCATTGGAAATGCATTGGGGCGGCCATGACACTTACCCTTTGTTTACATCTAGCATGCATCAATGTTTTATGCTAGATCGAAAGGTGTGAGTGAAGCCTACAGCCTGACTCATACCTTTACAACAGATTGATGTATAGCTGTTGCATGAGACTTATTTACTGATGCAAGCTCGCAAAGCATTTCCAATGGGAGTCACATGGTTTGACACAATATTTTTGTTGTATGAGGGGGATGGGGGCAGTTGAAATACAGCCGAAAGCCGTACAACACAAATGTTTTGTCAAACCATGTAACTTCTATTGGAAATGCATTTGGGGCAAGATGTAAACAAACCAACAATGTTGTATGCTAGATCGAAAGGTGTGAGTGAAGCCTATGGCCTGACTCACACGTGCACAACAGATTGATGTATAGCTGGTGCATGAGACTTATTTACTGATGCAAGCTCGCAATGCATTTCCAATGGGAGTCACATGGTTTGACACAATATTGTTGTTGTATGAGGGGGATGGGGGCAGTTGAAATACAGCCGAAAGCCGTACAACACAAATGTTGTGTCAAACCATGTGACTTACATTGGAAATGCATTGGGGCAAGATGTAAACAAACCCTTTGTATACATCTAGCATGCATCAATGTTGTATGCTAGATCGAAAGGTGTGAGTGAAGCCTACGGCCTGACTCATACCTTTACAACAGATTGATGTATAGCTGATGCATGACTTATTTACTGATGCAAGCTCGCAATGCATTTCCAATGGGAGTCACATGGTTTGACACAACATTTTTGTTGTATGAGGGGGAGGGGGGCAGTCGAAACACAGCCGAAAGCTGTACAACACAAATGTTGTGTCAAACCATGTGACTTCCATTGGAAATGCATTTGGGGCAAGATGTAAACAAACCAACAATGTTGTATGCTAGATCGAAAGGTGTGAGTGAAGCCTATGGCCTGACTCACACGTGCACAACAGATTGATGTATAGCTGCTGCATGAGACTTATTTACTGATGCAAGCTCGCAATGCATTTCCAATGGGAGTCACATGGTTTGACACAATATTTTTGTTGTATGAGGGGGAGGGGGGCAGTTGAAATACAGCCGAAAGCCGTACAACACAAATGTTGTGTCAAACCATGTGACTTACATTGGAAATGCATTGGGGCAAGATGTAAACAAACCCTTTGTATACATCTAGCATGCATCAATGTTGTATGCTAGATTGAAAGGTGTGAGTGAAGCCTACGGCCTGACTCATAACTTTACAACAGATTGATGTATAGCTGATGCATGAGACTTATTTACTGATGCAAGCTCGCAATGCATTTCCAATGGGAGTCACATGGTTTGACACAATAGTTTTGTTGAGGGGGAGGGGGGCAGTCAAAACACAGCCGAAAGCCGTACAACACAAATGTTGTGTCAACCCATGTGACTTCCATTGGAAATACATTGGGGCAAGATGTAAACAAACCCTTTGTTTACATCAAACCCTTTGTTTACATCTAGCATCCAACAATGTTGTATGCTAGATGTGAAGGTGTGAGTGAAGCCTTAGGCCTGACTCACATGCACTTCGCATCTAGCATACAACATTGATGCATGCTAGATGTAAAGAAAGGGTTTGTTTACATCTTGCCCCAATGCATTTCCAATGGAGGTCACATGGTTTGACACAACATTTGTGTTGTACAGCTTTCGGCTGTGTTTCGACTCCCATTGGAAATGCATTGGGGCGGCCATGACACTTACCCTTTGTTTACATCTAGCGTGCATCAATGTTGTATGCTAGATCGAAAGGTGTGAGTGAAGCCTATGGCCTGACTCACACGTGCACAACAGATTGATGTATAGCTGGTGCATGAGACTTATTTACTGATGCAAGCTCGCAATGCATTTCCAATGGGAGTCACATGGTTTGACACAATATTGTTGTTGTATGAGGGGGATGGGGGCAGTTGAAATACAGCCGAAAGCCGTACAACACAAATGTTGTGTCAAACCATGTGACTTACATTGGAAATGCATTGGGGCAAGATGTAAACAAACCCTTTGTATACATCTAGCATGCATCAATGTTGTATGCTAGATCGAAAGGTGTGAGTGAAGCCTACGGCCTGACTCATACCTTTACAACAGATTGATGTATAGCTGATGCATGACTTATTTACTGATGCAAGCTCGCAATGCATTTCCAATGGGAGTCACATGGTTTGACACAACATTTTTGTTGTATGAGGGGGAGGGGGGCAGTCGAAACACAGCCGAAAGCTGTACAACACAAATGTTGTGTCAAACCATGTGACTTCCATTGGAAATGCATTTGGGGCAAGATGTAAACAAACCAACAATGTTGTATGCTAGATCGAAAGGTGTGAGTGAAGCCTATGGCCTGACTCACACGTGCACAACAGATTGATGTATAGCTGCTGCATGAGACTTATTTACTGATGCAAGCTCGCAATGCATTTCCAATGGGAGTCACATGGTTTGACACAATATTTTTGTTGTATGAGGGGGAGGGGGGCAGTTGAAATACAGCCGAAAGCCGTACAACACAAATGTTGTGTCAAACCATGTGACTTACATTGGAAATGCATTGGGGCAAGATGTAAACAAACCCTTTGTATACATCTAGCATGCATCAATGTTGTATGCTAGATTGAAAGGTGTGAGTGAAGCCTACGGCCTGACTCATAACTTTACAACAGATTGATGTATAGCTGATGCATGAGACTTATTTACTGATGCAAGCTCGCAATGCATTTCCAATGGGAGTCACATGGTTTGACACAATAGTTTTGTTGAGGGGGAGGGGGGCAGTCAAAACACAGCCGAAAGCCGTACAACACAAATGTTGTGTCAACCCATGTGACTTCCATTGGAAATACATTGGGGCAAGATGTAAACAAACCCTTTGTTTACATCAAACCCTTTGTTTACATCTAGCATCCAACAATGTTGTATGCTAGATGTGAAGGTGTGAGTGAAGCCTTAGGCCTGACTCACATGCACTTCGCATCTAGCATACAACATTGATGCATGCTAGATGTAAAGAAAGGGTTTGTTTACATCTTGCCCCAATGCATTTCCAATGGAGGTCACATGGTTTGACACAACATTTGTGTTGTACAGCTTTCGGCTGTGTTTCGACTCCCATTGGAAATGCATTGGGGCGGCCATGACACTTACCCTTTGTTTACATCTAGCGTGCATCAATGTTGTATGCTAGATCGAAAGGTGTGAGTGAAGCCTATGGCCTGACTCACACGTGCACAACAGATTGATGTATAGCTGGTGCATGAGACTTATTTACTGATGCAAGCTCGCAATGCATTTCCAATGGGAGTCACATGGTTTGACACAATATTGTTGTTGTATGAGGGGGATGGGGGCAGTTGAAATACAGCCGAAAGCCGTACAACACAAATGTTGTGTCAAACCATGTGACTTACATTGGAAATGCATTGGGGCAAGATGTAAACAAACCCTTTGTATACATCTAGCATGCATCAATGTTGTATGCTAGATCGAAAGGTGTGAGTGAAGCCTACGGCCTGACTCATACCTTTACAACAGATTGATGTATAGCTGATGCATGACTTATTTACTGATGCAAGCTCGCAATGCATTTCCAATGGGAGTCACATGGTTTGACACAACATTTTTGTTGTATGAGGGGGAGGGGGGCAGTCGAAACACAGCCGAAAGCTGTACAACACAAATGTTGTGTCAAACCATGTGACTTCCATTGGAAATGCATTTGGGGCAAGATGTAAACAAACCAACAATGTTGTATGCTAGATCGAAAGGTGTGAGTGAAGCCTATGGCCTGACTCACACGTGCACAACAGATTGATGTATAGCTGCTGCATGAGACTTATTTACTGATGCAAGCTCGCAATGCATTTCCAATGGGAGTCACATGGTTTGACACAATATTTTTGTTGTATGAGGGGGAGGGGGGCAGTTGAAATACAGCCGAAAGCCGTACAACACAAATGTTGTGTCAAACCATGTGACTTACATTGGAAATGCATTGGGGCAAGATGTAAACAAACCCTTTGTATACATCTAGCATGCATCAATGTTGTATGCTAGATTGAAAGGTGTGAGTGAAGCCTACGGCCTGACTCATAACTTTACAACAGATTGATGTATAGCTGATGCATGAGACTTATTTACTGATGCAAGCTCGCAATGCATTTCCAATGGGAGTCACATGGTTTGACACAATAGTTTTGTTGAGGGGGAGGGGGGCAGTCAAAACACAGCCGAAAGCCGTACAACACAAATGTTGTGTCAACCCATGTGACTTCCATTGGAAATACATTGGGGCAAGATGTAAACAAACCAACAATGTTGTATGCTAGATCGAAAGGTGTGAGTGAAGCCTATGGCCTGACTCACACGTGCACAACAGATTGATGTATAGCTGGTGCATGAGACTTATTTACTGATGCAAGCTCGCAATGCATTTCCAATGGGAGTCACATGGTTTGACACAATATTGTTGTTGTATGAGGGGGATGGGGGCAGTTGAAATACAGCCGAAAGCCGTACAACACAAATGTTGTGTCAAACCATGTGACTTACATTGGAAATGCATTGGGGCAAGATGTAAACAAACCCTTTGTATACATCTAGCATGCATCAATGTTGTATGCTAGATCGAAAGGTGTGAGTGAAGCCTACGGCCTGACTCATACCTTTACAACAGATTGATGTATAGCTGATGCATGACTTATTTACTGATGCAAGCTCGCAATGCATTTCCAATGGGAGTCACATGGTTTGACACAACATTTTTGTTGTATGAGGGGGAGGGGGGCAGTCGAAACACAGCCGAAAGCTGTGCAACACAAATGTTGTGTCAAACCATGTGACTTCCATTGGAAATGCATTTGGGGCAAGATGTAAACAAACCAACAATGTTGTATGCTAGATCGAAAGGTGTGAGTGAAGCCTATGGCCTGACTCACACGTGCACAACAGATTGATGTATAGCTGCTGCATGAGACTTATTTACTGATGCAAGCTCGCAATGCATTTCCAATGGGAGTCACATGGTTTGACACAATATTTTTGTTGTATGAGGGGGAGGGGGGGCAGTTGAAATACAGCCGAAAGCCGTACAACACAAATGTTGTGTCAAACCATGTGACTTACATTGGAAATGCATTGGGGCAAGATGTAAACAAACCCTTTGTATACATCTAGCATGCATCAATGTTGTATGCTAGATTGAAAGGTGTGAGTGAAGCCTACGGCCTGACTCATAACTTTACAACAGATTGATGTATAGCTGATGCATGAGACTTATTTACTGATGCAAGCTCGCAATGCATTTCCAATGGGAGTCACATGGTTTGACACAATAGTTTTGTTGAGGGGGAGGGGGGCAGTCAAAACACAGCCGAAAGCCGTACAACACAAATGTTGTGTCAACCCATGTGACTTCCATTGGAAATACATTGGGGCAAGATGTAAACAAACCCTTTGTTTACATCAAACCCTTTGTTTACATCTAGCATCCAACAATGTTGTATGCTAGATGTGAAGGTGTGAGTGAAGCCTTAGGCCTGACTCACATGCACTTCGCATCTAGCATACAACATTGATGCATGCTAGATGTAAAGAAAGGGTTTGTTTACATCTTGCCCCAATGCATTTCCAATGGAGGTCACATGGTTTGACACAACATTTGTGTTGTACAGCTTTCGGCTGTGTTTCGACTCCCATTGGAAATGCATTGGGGCGGCCATGACACTTACCCTTTGTTTACATCTAGCGTGCATCAATGTTGTATGCTAGATCGAAAGGTGTGAGTGAAGCCTATGGCCTGACTCACACGTGCACAACAGATTGATGTATAGCTGGTGCATGAGACTTATTTACTGATGCAAGCTCGCAATGCATTTCCAATGGGAGTCACATGGTTTGACACAATATTGTTGTTGTATGAGGGGGATGGGGGCAGTTGAAATACAGCCGAAAGCCGTACAACACAAATGTTGTGTCAAACCATGTGACTTACATTGGAAATGCATTGGGGCAAGATGTAAACAAACCCTTTGTATACATCTAGCATGCATCAATGTTGTATGCTAGATCGAAAGGTGTGAGTGAAGCCTACGGCCTGACTCATACCTTTACAACAGATTGATGTATAGCTGATGCATGACTTATTTACTGATGCAAGCTCGCAATGCATTTCCAATGGGAGTCACATGGTTTGACACAACATTTTTGTTGTATGAGGGGGAGGGGGGCAGTCGAAACACAGCCGAAAGCTGTACAACACAAATGTTGTGTCAAACCATGTGACTTCCATTGGAAATGCATTTGGGGCAAGATGTAAACAAACCAACAATGTTGTATGCTAGATCGAAAGGTGTGAGTGAAGCCTATGGCCTGACTCACACGTGCACAACAGATTGATGTATAGCTGCTGCATGAGACTTATTTACTGATGCAAGCTCGCAATGCATTTCCAATGGGAGTCACATGGTTTGACACAATATTTTTGTTGTATGAGGGGGAGGGGGGCAGTTGAAATACAGCCGAAAGCCGTACAACACAAATGTTGTGTCAAACCATGTGACTTACATTGGAAATGCATTGGGGCAAGATGTAAACAAACCCTTTGTATACATCTAGCATGCATCAATGTTGTATGCTAGATTGAAAGGTGTGAGTGAAGCCTACGGCCTGACTCATAACTTTACAACAGATTGATGTATAGCTGATGCATGAGACTTATTTACTGATGCAAGCTCGCAATGCATTTCCAATGGGAGTCACATGGTTTGACACAATAGTTTTGTTGAGGGGGAGGGGGGCAGTCAAAACACAGCCGAAAGCCGTACAACACAAATGTTGTGTCAACCCATGTGACTTCCATTGGAAATACATTGGGGCAAGATGTAAACAAACCCTTTGTTTACATCAAACCCTTTGTTTACATCTAGCATCCAACAATGTTGTATGCTAGATGTGAAGGTGTGAGTGAAGCCTTAGGCCTGACTCACATGCACTTCGCATCTAGCATACAACATTGATGCATGCTAGATGTAAAGAAAGGGTTTGTTTACATCTTGCCCCAATGCATTTCCAATGGAGGTCACATGGTTTGACACAACATTTGTGTTGTACAGCTTTCGGCTGTGTTTCGACTCCCATTGGAAATGCATTGGGGCGGCCATGACACTTACCCTTTGTTTACATCTAGCGTGCATCAATGTTGTATGCTAGATCGAAAGGTGTGAGTGAAGCCTATGGCCTGACTCACACGTGCACAACAGATTGATGTATAGCTGGTGCATGAGACTTATTTACTGATGCAAGCTCGCAATGCATTTCCAATGGGAGTCACATGGTTTGACACAATATTGTTGTTGTATGAGGGGGATGGGGGCAGTTGAAATACAGCCGAAAGCCGTACAACACAAATGTTGTGTCAAACCATGTGACTTACATTGGAAATGCATTGGGGCAAGATGTAAACAAACCCTTTGTATACATCTAGCATGCATCAATGTTGTATGCTAGATCGAAAGGTGTGAGTGAAGCCTACGGCCTGACTCATACCTTTACAACAGATTGATGTATAGCTGATGCATGACTTATTTACTGATGCAAGCTCGCAATGCATTTCCAATGGGAGTCACATGGTTTGACACAACATTTTTGTTGTATGAGGGGGAGGGGGGCAGTCGAAACACAGCCGAAAGCTGTACAACACAAATGTTGTGTCAAACCATGTGACTTCCATTGGAAATGCATTTGGGGCAAGATGTAAACAAACCAACAATGTTGTATGCTAGATCGAAAGGTGTGAGTGAAGCCTATGGCCTGACTCACACGTGCACAACAGATTGATGTATAGCTGCTGCATGAGACTTATTTACTGATGCAAGCTCGCAATGCATTTCCAATGGGAGTCACATGGTTTGACACAATATTTTTGTTGTATGAGGGGGAGGGGGGCAGTTGAAATACAGCCGAAAGCCGTACAACACAAATGTTGTGTCAAACCATGTGACTTACATTGGAAATGCATTGGGGCAAGATGTAAACAAACCCTTTGTATACATCTAGCATGCATCAATGTTGTATGCTAGATTGAAAGGTGTGAGTGAAGCCTACGGCCTGACTCATAACTTTACAACAGATTGATGTATAGCTGATGCATGAGACTTATTTACTGATGCAAGCTCGCAATGCATTTCCAATGGGAGTCACATGGTTTGACACAATAGTTTTGTTGAGGGGGAGGGGGGCAGTCAAAACACAGCCGAAAGCCGTACAACACAAATGTTGTGTCAACCCATGTGACTTCCATTGGAAATACATTGGGGCAAGATGTAAACAAACCCTTTGTTTACATCAAACCCTTTGTTTACATCTAGCATCCAACAATGTTGTATGCTAGATGTGAAGGTGTGAGTGAAGCCTTAGGCCTGACTCACATGCACTTCGCATCTAGCATACAACATTGATGCATGCTAGATGTAAAGAAAGGGTTTGTTTACATCTTGCCCCAATGCATTTCCAATGGAGGTCACATGGTTTGACACAACATTTGTGTTGTACAGCTTTCGGCTGTGTTTCGACTCCCATTGGAAATGCATTGGGGCGGCCATGACACTTACCCTTTGTTTACATCTAGCGTGCATCAATGTTGTATGCTAGATCGAAAGGTGTGAGTGAAGCCTATGGCCTGACTCACACGTGCACAACAGATTGATGTATAGCTGGTGCATGAGACTTATTTACTGATGCAAGCTCGCAATGCATTTCCAATGGGAGTCACATGGTTTGACACAATATTGTTGTTGTATGAGGGGGATGGGGGCAGTTGAAATACAGCCGAAAGCCGTACAACACAAATGTTGTGTCAAACCATGTGACTTACATTGGAAATGCATTGGGGCAAGATGTAAACAAACCCTTTGTATACATCTAGCATGCATCAATGTTGTATGCTAGATCGAAAGGTGTGAGTGAAGCCTACGGCCTGACTCATACCTTTACAACAGATTGATGTATAGCTGATGCATGACTTATTTACTGATGCAAGCTCGCAATGCATTTCCAATGGGAGTCACATGGTTTGACACAACATTTTTGTTGTATGAGGGGGAGGGGGGCAGTCGAAACACAGCCGAAAGCTGTACAACACAAATGTTGTGTCAAACCATGTGACTTCCATTGGAAATGCATTTGGGGCAAGATGTAAACAAACCAACAATGTTGTATGCTAGATCGAAAGGTGTGAGTGAAGCCTATGGCCTGACTCACACGTGCACAACAGATTGATGTATAGCTGCTGCATGAGACTTATTTACTGATGCAAGCTCGCAATGCATTTCCAATGGGAGTCACATGGTTTGACACAATATTTTTGTTGTATGAGGGGGAGGGGGGCAGTTGAAATACAGCCGAAAGCCGTACAACACAAATGTTGTGTCAAACCATGTGACTTACATTGGAAATGCATTGGGGCAAGATGTAAACAAACCCTTTGTATACATCTAGCATGCATCAATGTTGTATGCTAGATTGAAAGGTGTGAGTGAAGCCTACGGCCTGACTCATAACTTTACAACAGATTGATGTATAGCTGATGCATGAGACTTATTTACTGATGCAAGCTCGCAATGCATTTCCAATGGGAGTCACATGGTTTGACACAATAGTTTTGTTGAGGGGGAGGGGGGCAGTCAAAACACAGCCGAAAGCCGTACAACACAAATGTTGTGTCAACCCATGTGACTTCCATTGGAAATACATTGGGGCAAGATGTAAACAAACCAACAATGTTGTATGCTAGATCGAAAGGTGTGAGTGAAGCCTATGGCCTGACTCACACGTGCACAACAGATTGATGTATAGCTGGTGCATGAGACTTATTTACTGATGCAAGCTCGCAATGCATTTCCAATGGGAGTCACATGGTTTGACACAATATTGTTGTTGTATGAGGGGGATGGGGGCAGTTGAAATACAGCCGAAAGCCGTACAACACAAATGTTGTGTCAAACCATGTGACTTACATTGGAAATGCATTGGGGCAAGATGTAAACAAACCCTTTGTATACATCTAGCATGCATCAATGTTGTATGCTAGATCGAAAGGTGTGAGTGAAGCCTACGGCCTGACTCATACCTTTACAACAGATTGATGTATAGCTGATGCATGACTTATTTACTGATGCAAGCTCGCAATGCATTTCCAATGGGAGTCACATGGTTTGACACAACATTTTTGTTGTATGAGGGGGAGGGGGGCAGTCGAAACACAGCCGAAAGCTGTGCAACACAAATGTTGTGTCAAACCATGTGACTTCCATTGGAAATGCATTTGGGGCAAGATGTAAACAAACCAACAATGTTGTATGCTAGATCGAAAGGTGTGAGTGAAGCCTATGGCCTGACTCACACGTGCACAACAGATTGATGTATAGCTGCTGCATGAGACTTATTTACTGATGCAAGCTCGCAATGCATTTCCAATGGGAGTCACATGGTTTGACACAATATTTTTGTTGTATGAGGGGGAGGGGGGGCAGTTGAAATACAGCCGAAAGCCGTACAACACAAATGTTGTGTCAAACCATGTGACTTACATTGGAAATGCATTGGGGCAAGATGTAAACAAACCCTTTGTATACATCTAGCATGCATCAATGTTGTATGCTAGATTGAAAGGTGTGAGTGAAGCCTACGGCCTGACTCATAACTTTACAACAGATTGATGTATAGCTGATGCATGAGACTTATTTACTGATGCAAGCTCGCAATGCATTTCCAATGGGAGTCACATGGTTTGACACAATAGTTTTGTTGAGGGGGAGGGGGGCAGTCAAAACACAGCCGAAAGCCGTACAACACAAATGTTGTGTCAACCCATGTGACTTCCATTGGAAATACATTGGGGCAAGATGTAAACAAACCCTTTGTTTACATCAAACCCTTTGTTTACATCTAGCATCCAACAATGTTGTATGCTAGATGTGAAGGTGTGAGTGAAGCCTTAGGCCTGACTCACATGCACTTCGCATCTAGCATACAACATTGATGCATGCTAGATGTAAAGAAAGGGTTTGTTTACATCTTGCCCCAATGCATTTCCAATGGAGGTCACATGGTTTGACACAACATTTGTGTTGTACAGCTTTCGGCTGTGTTTCGACTCCCATTGGAAATGCATTGGGGCGGCCATGACACTTACCCTTTGTTTACATCTAGCGTGCATCAATGTTGTATGCTAGATCGAAAGGTGTGAGTGAAGCCTATGGCCTGACTCACACGTGCACAACAGATTGATGTATAGCTGGTGCATGAGACTTATTTACTGATGCAAGCTCGCAATGCATTTCCAATGGGAGTCACATGGTTTGACACAATATTGTTGTTGTATGAGGGGGATGGGGGCAGTTGAAATACAGCCGAAAGCCGTACAACACAAATGTTGTGTCAAACCATGTGACTTACATTGGAAATGCATTGGGGCAAGATGTAAACAAACCCTTTGTATACATCTAGCATGCATCAATGTTGTATGCTAGATCGAAAGGTGTGAGTGAAGCCTACGGCCTGACTCATACCTTTACAACAGATTGATGTATAGCTGATGCATGACTTATTTACTGATGCAAGCTCGCAATGCATTTCCAATGGGAGTCACATGGTTTGACACAACATTTTTGTTGTATGAGGGGGAGGGGGGCAGTCGAAACACAGCCGAAAGCTGTACAACACAAATGTTGTGTCAAACCATGTGACTTCCATTGGAAATGCATTTGGGGCAAGATGTAAACAAACCAACAATGTTGTATGCTAGATCGAAAGGTGTGAGTGAAGCCTATGGCCTGACTCACACGTGCACAACAGATTGATGTATAGCTGCTGCATGAGACTTATTTACTGATGCAAGCTCGCAATGCATTTCCAATGGGAGTCACATGGTTTGACACAATATTTTTGTTGTATGAGGGGGAGGGGGGCAGTTGAAATACAGCCGAAAGCCGTACAACACAAATGTTGTGTCAAACCATGTGACTTACATTGGAAATGCATTGGGGCAAGATGTAAACAAACCCTTTGTATACATCTAGCATGCATCAATGTTGTATGCTAGATTGAAAGGTGTGAGTGAAGCCTACGGCCTGACTCATAACTTTACAACAGATTGATGTATAGCTGATGCATGAGACTTATTTACTGATGCAAGCTCGCAATGCATTTCCAATGGGAGTCACATGGTTTGACACAATAGTTTTGTTGAGGGGGAGGGGGGCAGTCAAAACACAGCCGAAAGCCGTACAACACAAATGTTGTGTCAACCCATGTGACTTCCATTGGAAATACATTGGGGCAAGATGTAAACAAACCCTTTGTTTACATCAAACCCTTTGTTTACATCTAGCATCCAACAATGTTGTATGCTAGATGTGAAGGTGTGAGTGAAGCCTTAGGCCTGACTCACATGCACTTCGCATCTAGCATACAACATTGATGCATGCTAGATGTAAAGAAAGGGTTTGTTTACATCTTGCCCCAATGCATTTCCAATGGAGGTCACATGGTTTGACACAACATTTGTGTTGTACAGCTTTCGGCTGTGTTTCGACTCCCATTGGAAATGCATTGGGGCGGCCATGACACTTACCCTTTGTTTACATCTAGCGTGCATCAATGTTGTATGCTAGATCGAAAGGTGTGAGTGAAGCCTATGGCCTGACTCACACGTGCACAACAGATTGATGTATAGCTGGTGCATGAGACTTATTTACTGATGCAAGCTCGCAATGCATTTCCAATGGGAGTCACATGGTTTGACACAATATTGTTGTTGTATGAGGGGGATGGGGGCAGTTGAAATACAGCCGAAAGCCGTACAACACAAATGTTGTGTCAAACCATGTGACTTACATTGGAAATGCATTGGGGCAAGATGTAAACAAACCCTTTGTATACATCTAGCATGCATCAATGTTGTATGCTAGATCGAAAGGTGTGAGTGAAGCCTACGGCCTGACTCATACCTTTACAACAGATTGATGTATAGCTGATGCATGACTTATTTACTGATGCAAGCTCGCAATGCATTTCCAATGGGAGTCACATGGTTTGACACAACATTTTTGTTGTATGAGGGGGAGGGGGGCAGTCGAAACACAGCCGAAAGCTGTACAACACAAATGTTGTGTCAAACCATGTGACTTCCATTGGAAATGCATTTGGGGCAAGATGTAAACAAACCAACAATGTTGTATGCTAGATCGAAAGGTGTGAGTGAAGCCTATGGCCTGACTCACACGTGCACAACAGATTGATGTATAGCTGCTGCATGAGACTTATTTACTGATGCAAGCTCGCAATGCATTTCCAATGGGAGTCACATGGTTTGACACAATATTTTTGTTGTATGAGGGGGAGGGGGGGCAGTTGAAATACAGCCGAAAGCCGTACAACACAAATGTTGTGTCAAACCATGTGACTTACATTGGAAATGCATTGGGGCAAGATGTAAACAAACCCTTTGTATACATCTAGCATGCATCAATGTTGTATGCTAGATTGAAAGGTGTGAGTGAAGCCTACGGCCTGACTCATAACTTTACAACAGATTGATGTATAGCTGATGCATGAGACTTATTTACTGATGCAAGCTCGCAATGCATTTCCAATGGGAGTCACATGGTTTGACACAATAGTTTTGTTGAGGGGGAGGGGGGCAGTCAAAACACAGCCGAAAGCCGTACAACACAAATGTTGTGTCAACCCATGTGACTTCCATTGGAAATACATTGGGGCAAGATGTAAACAAACCCTTTGTTTACATCAAACCCTTTGTTTACATCTAGCATCCAACAATGTTGTATGCTAGATGTGAAGGTGTGAGTGAAGCCTTAGGCCTGACTCACATGCACTTCGCATCTAGCATACAACATTGATGCATGCTAGATGTAAAGAAAGGGTTTGTTTACATCTTGCCCCAATGCATTTCCAATGGAGGTCACATGGTTTGACACAACATTTGTGTTGTACAGCTTTCGGCTGTGTTTCGACTCCCATTGGAAATGCATTGGGGCGGCCATGACACTTACCCTTTGTTTACATCTAGCGTGCATCAATGTTGTATGCTAGATCGAAAGGTGTGAGTGAAGCCTATGGCCTGACTCACACGTGCACAACAGATTGATGTATAGCTGGTGCATGAGACTTATTTACTGATGCAAGCTCGCAATGCATTTCCAATGGGAGTCACATGGTTTGACACAATATTGTTGTTGTATGAGGGGGATGGGGGCAGTTGAAATACAGCCGAAAGCCGTACAACACAAATGTTGTGTCAAACCATGTGACTTACATTGGAAATGCATTGGGGCAAGATGTAAACAAACCCTTTGTATACATCTAGCATGCATCAATGTTGTATGCTAGATCGAAAGGTGTGAGTGAAGCCTACGGCCTGACTCATACCTTTACAACAGATTGATGTATAGCTGATGCATGACTTATTTACTGATGCAAGCTCGCAATGCATTTCCAATGGGAGTCACATGGTTTGACACAACATTTTTGTTGTATGAGGGGGAGGGGGGCAGTCGAAACACAGCCGAAAGCTGTACAACACAAATGTTGTGTCAAACCATGTGACTTCCATTGGAAATGCATTTGGGGCAAGATGTAAACAAACCAACAATGTTGTATGCTAGATCGAAAGGTGTGAGTGAAGCCTATGGCCTGACTCACACGTGCACAACAGATTGATGTATAGCTGCTGCATGAGACTTATTTACTGATGCAAGCTCGCAATGCATTTCCAATGGGAGTCACATGGTTTGACACAATATTTTTGTTGTATGAGGGGGAGGGGGGCAGTTGAAATACAGCCGAAAGCCGTACAACACAAATGTTGTGTCAAACCATGTGACTTACATTGGAAATGCATTGGGGCAAGATGTAAACAAACCCTTTGTATACATCTAGCATGCATCAATGTTGTATGCTAGATTGAAAGGTGTGAGTGAAGCCTACGGCCTGACTCATAACTTTACAACAGATTGATGTATAGCTGATGCATGAGACTTATTTACTGATGCAAGCTCGCAATGCATTTCCAATGGGAGTCACATGGTTTGACACAATAGTTTTGTTGAGGGGGAGGGGGGCAGTCAAAACACAGCCGAAAGCCGTACAACACAAATGTTGTGTCAACCCATGTGACTTCCATTGGAAATACATTGGGGCAAGATGTAAACAAACCCTTTGTTTACATCAAACCCTTTGTTTACATCTAGCATCCAACAATGTTGTATGCTAGATGTGAAGGTGTGAGTGAAGCCTTAGGCCTGACTCACATGCACTTCGCATCTAGCATACAACATTGATGCATGCTAGATGTAAAGAAAGGGTTTGTTTACATCTTGCCCCAATGCATTTCCAATGGAGGTCACATGGTTTGACACAACATTTGTGTTGTACAGCTTTCGGCTGTGTTTCGACTCCCATTGGAAATGCATTGGGGCGGCCATGACACTTACCCTTTGTTTACATCTAGCGTGCATCAATGTTGTATGCTAGATCGAAAGGTGTGAGTGAAGCCTATGGCCTGACTCACACGTGCACAACAGATTGATGTATAGCTGGTGCATGAGACTTATTTACTGATGCAAGCTCGCAATGCATTTCCAATGGGAGTCACATGGTTTGACACAATATTGTTGTTGTATGAGGGGGATGGGGGCAGTTGAAATACAGCCGAAAGCCGTACAACACAAATGTTGTGTCAAACCATGTGACTTACATTGGAAATGCATTGGGGCAAGATGTAAACAAACCCTTTGTATACATCTAGCATGCATCAATGTTGTATGCTAGATCGAAAGGTGTGAGTGAAGCCTACGGCCTGACTCATACCTTTACAACAGATTGATGTATAGCTGATGCATGACTTATTTACTGATGCAAGCTCGCAATGCATTTCCAATGGGAGTCACATGGTTTGACACAACATTTTTGTTGTATGAGGGGGAGGGGGGCAGTCGAAACACAGCCGAAAGCTGTACAACACAAATGTTGTGTCAAACCATGTGACTTCCATTGGAAATGCATTTGGGGCAAGATGTAAACAAACCAACAATGTTGTATGCTAGATCGAAAGGTGTGAGTGAAGCCTATGGCCTGACTCACACGTGCACAACAGATTGATGTATAGCTGCTGCATGAGACTTATTTACTGATGCAAGCTCGCAATGCATTTCCAATGGGAGTCACATGGTTTGACACAATATTTTTGTTGTATGAGGGGGAGGGGGGCAGTTGAAATACAGCCGAAAGCCGTACAACACAAATGTTGTGTCAAACCATGTGACTTACATTGGAAATGCATTGGGGCAAGATGTAAACAAACCCTTTGTATACATCTAGCATGCATCAATGTTGTATGCTAGATTGAAAGGTGTGAGTGAAGCCTACGGCCTGACTCATAACTTTACAACAGATTGATGTATAGCTGATGCATGAGACTTATTTACTGATGCAAGCTCGCAATGCATTTCCAATGGGAGTCACATGGTTTGACACAATAGTTTTGTTGAGGGGGAGGGGGGCAGTCAAAACACAGCCGAAAGCCGTACAACACAAATGTTGTGTCAACCCATGTGACTTCCATTGGAAATACATTGGGGCAAGATGTAAACAAACCCTTTGTTTACATCAAACCCTTTGTTTACATCTAGCATCCAACAATGTTGTATGCTAGATGTGAAGGTGTGAGTGAAGCCTTAGGCCTGACTCACATGCACTTCGCATCTAGCATACAACATTGATGCATGCTAGATGTAAAGAAAGGGTTTGTTTACATCTTGCCCCAATGCATTTCCAATGGAGGTCACATGGTTTGACACAACATTTGTGTTGTACAGCTTTCGGCTGTGTTTCGACTCCCATTGGAAATGCATTGGGGCGGCCATGACACTTACCCTTTGTTTACATCTAGCGTGCATCAATGTTGTATGCTAGATCGAAAGGTGTGAGTGAAGCCTATGGCCTGACTCACACGTGCACAACAGATTGATGTATAGCTGGTGCATGAGACTTATTTACTGATGCAAGCTCGCAATGCATTTCCAATGGGAGTCACATGGTTTGACACAATATTGTTGTTGTATGAGGGGGATGGGGGCAGTTGAAATACAGCCGAAAGCCGTACAACACAAATGTTGTGTCAAACCATGTGACTTACATTGGAAATGCATTGGGGCAAGATGTAAACAAACCCTTTGTATACATCTAGCATGCATCAATGTTGTATGCTAGATCGAAAGGTGTGAGTGAAGCCTACGGCCTGACTCATACCTTTACAACAGATTGATGTATAGCTGATGCATGACTTATTTACTGATGCAAGCTCGCAATGCATTTCCAATGGGAGTCACATGGTTTGACACAACATTTTTGTTGTATGAGGGGGAGGGGGGCAGTCGAAACACAGCCGAAAGCTGTACAACACAAATGTTGTGTCAAACCATGTGACTTCCATTGGAAATGCATTTGGGGCAAGATGTAAACAAACCAACAATGTTGTATGCTAGATCGAAAGGTGTGAGTGAAGCCTATGGCCTGACTCACACGTGCACAACAGATTGATGTATAGCTGCTGCATGAGACTTATTTACTGATGCAAGCTCGCAATGCATTTCCAATGGGAGTCACATGGTTTGACACAATATTTTTGTTGTATGAGGGGGAGGGGGGCAGTTGAAATACAGCCGAAAGCCGTACAACACAAATGTTGTGTCAAACCATGTGACTTACATTGGAAATGCATTGGGGCAAGATGTAAACAAACCCTTTGTATACATCTAGCATGCATCAATGTTGTATGCTAGATTGAAAGGTGTGAGTGAAGCCTACGGCCTGACTCATAACTTTACAACAGATTGATGTATAGCTGATGCATGAGACTTATTTACTGATGCAAGCTCGCAATGCATTTCCAATGGGAGTCACATGGTTTGACACAATAGTTTTGTTGAGGGGGAGGGGGGCAGTCAAAACACAGCCGAAAGCCGTACAACACAAATGTTGTGTCAACCCATGTGACTTCCATTGGAAATACATTGGGGCAAGATGTAAACAAACCCTTTGTTTACATCAAACCCTTTGTTTACATCTAGCATCCAACAATGTTGTATGCTAGATGTGAAGGTGTGAGTGAAGCCTTAGGCCTGACTCACATGCACTTCGCATCTAGCATACAACATTGATGCATGCTAGATGTAAAGAAAGGGTTTGTTTACATCTTGCCCCAATGCATTTCCAATGGAGGTCACATGGTTTGACACAACATTTGTGTTGTACAGCTTTCGGCTGTGTTTCGACTCCCATTGGAAATGCATTGGGGCGGCCATGACACTTACCCTTTGTTTACATCTAGCGTGCATCAATGTTGTATGCTAGATCGAAAGGTGTGAGTGAAGCCTATGGCCTGACTCACACGTGCACAACAGATTGATGTATAGCTGGTGCATGAGACTTATTTACTGATGCAAGCTCGCAATGCATTTCCAATGGGAGTCACATGGTTTGACACAATATTGTTGTTGTATGAGGGGGATGGGGGCAGTTGAAATACAGCCGAAAGCCGTACAACACAAATGTTGTGTCAAACCATGTGACTTACATTGGAAATGCATTGGGGCAAGATGTAAACAAACCCTTTGTATACATCTAGCATGCATCAATGTTGTATGCTAGATCGAAAGGTGTGAGTGAAGCCTACGGCCTGACTCATACCTTTACAACAGATTGATGTATAGCTGATGCATGACTTATTTACTGATGCAAGCTCGCAATGCATTTCCAATGGGAGTCACATGGTTTGACACAACATTTTTGTTGTATGAGGGGGAGGGGGGCAGTCGAAACACAGCCGAAAGCTGTACAACACAAATGTTGTGTCAAACCATGTGACTTCCATTGGAAATGCATTTGGGGCAAGATGTAAACAAACCAACAATGTTGTATGCTAGATCGAAAGGTGTGAGTGAAGCCTATGGCCTGACTCACACGTGCACAACAGATTGATGTATAGCTGCTGCATGAGACTTATTTACTGATGCAAGCTCGCAATGCATTTCCAATGGGAGTCACATGGTTTGACACAATATTTTTGTTGTATGAGGGGGAGGGGGGCAGTTGAAATACAGCCGAAAGCCGTACAACACAAATGTTGTGTCAAACCATGTGACTTACATTGGAAATGCATTGGGGCAAGATGTAAACAAACCCTTTGTATACATCTAGCATGCATCAATGTTGTATGCTAGATTGAAAGGTGTGAGTGAAGCCTACTGCCTGACTCATACCTTTACAACAGATTGATGTATAGCTGCTGCATGAGACTTATTTACTGATGCAAGCTCGCAATGCATTTCCAATGGGAGTCACATGGTTTGACACAACATTTGTGTTGTACGGCTCTCGGCTGTGTTTCGACTCCCATTGGAAATGCATTGGGGCGGCCATGACACTTACCCTTTGTTTACATCTAGCATGCATCAATGTTGTATGCTAGATCGAAAGGTGTGAGTGAAGCCTAAGGCCCGAGTCACACCTTCACAACAGATTGATGTATAGCTGGTGCATGAGACTTGTTTACTGATGCAAGCTCGCAATTCATTTCCAATGGGAGTCACATGGTTTGACACAACATTTTTGTTGTATGAGGGGGAGGGGGGCAGTCGAAACACAGAAAGGTGTTAGGCCTTAGGCCTGACTCACACCTTCGCATCTAGCATACAACATTGATGCATGCTAGATGCATGCTAGATGTAAACAAAGGGTAAGTGTCAATGCATTTCCAATGGGAGTCACATGGTTTGACACAACATTTTTCTTGTATGGCTTCCGGCTGTGTTTCGACTGCCCCCCACCCCCTCATACAACACAAATGTTGTGTCAAACCATGTGACTCCCATTGGAAATGCATTGTGAGCTTGCATCAGTCAATAAGTCTCATGCACCAGCTATACATCAATCTGTTGTGACCGTGTGAGTCGCCCCTTAGGCTTCACTCACACGCTAGATGTAAACAAAGGGTTTGTTTACATCTTGCCCCAATGCATTTCCAATGGAAGTCACATGATTTGACACAACATTTTTGTTGTACGGCTTTCGGCTGTGTTTCGACTGCCCCCTCCCCCTCATACAACAGAAATGTTGTGTCAAACCATGTGACTCCCATTGGAAATGAATTGCGAGCTTGCATCAGTAAACAAGTCTCATGCATCAGCTATACAACAATCTGTTGTGCACGTGTGAGTGAAGCATAAAAGAAAACTTATACTGTCATCAGAAACCAAACTGAGAAAATCAACATGTTCAGGCACTAACCGAAAAAACAAACAAACACCGCATTTACTCCCCATATAAGAGAAGTAGCCATTGTTAACGACATATTTTTTTTGTGGTACTAAAAGCTAAACTGAATTCCGGGTTAGTACGTGGGCAAGGATTAATCAAAACCCATTCTCAAGTAGGAACTCACGAAAATTTTGAACCGCCGGTATACAAAGAAAGGTGAATTTTAATAAAATTTTATTACAAGCATTCGTCCATTTCTAAAACAAAAAGGTGTGGACGCAGGGCCGGATTAACACCTCTGAGGGCCCCTGGGCACTGAAGCTTGAAGGGCCCCCCTTCACACGCGCACAACATTTTTGCTGTTTTGGAGACGTTTTGGGGCAGTTTTATGCCGTTATATTGGCCTATTTCCGGTCGCCTACCCCCCCCAGAGTGACAGCCAATCTAGCGCATTGTTGCTGCTTTACACACAATTGCACTTTTCAGCTGCCCTTCTCACCAACAATAAAACTCAATCTTTTTAGACACCATTTATTTCATTCGGATTAGCAGGGACATTTTCTGTGGAGCTTTTAGGGGCCCCTGGTGCCCAAGGGCCCCTGGGCACGTGCCCAAAGTGCCCATATGGTAGATCCGGCCCTGTGTGGACGCGCATCCAATTACTGCAAATATAATTTAAAGAGACCGTTGCAGTGCCTGAACATGTTGATTTTCTCAGTATGGACTCTGGAGAAAACTTTTACAGGGTTTAAGTTTCAATCTTAGGGTGGGGGGTGTAACAGCCATTGGCTGTATTTAGTATTATTCTTATGTTCAATTAGTAGCATTATATATATACCGATAATGATATCTATGTAATTATTTGTCCCAGTTATTTCTCTGCATAGTAATTGACTTACTTGACTTAAGCCCTTTGCTCCTCCTCGTAGACGTATTTATCGATTCTGACGTCTTCGTCAGAAACGATAAATATGTCTACGACTCGAGAGTCTAAAATCTTAGGCTGTACCCCTATAGAGCGTCGCAGTCCCGCCCCCTCGAGAGACCCGGAAAATAAATCCCCCTTCATTTTCCTCATAGACTTTCCAGAAAGTATTTATTTAAAGACACTTACACCGCAGACAAAGCCAACTCTTGTCGTGACAAAAATGTTTTGGGCCAAACAAAGAATTAGAAAGTAGAAAAAAATGGCAGGTTACAACACTTTTTTTGTTGTTTTTCTTCTTTGTAATTATTTGTTTGGTCCAAAATATTGTGTTTGTTGTCATGATTTGTCACGACTCGAGTTGGCTTTGTACGACGCTTAAAATGTCTTTAAATAAATACTTTTTGAAATGTCTATGGGAAAAATGCATTGGGATTCATTTCCTGGGCCTGGCGTCGTCATGAAAGGGGGTGGGACTGCGACGCTCCATAGCGATGATTTGATTGACTGAGCACGGAATGTGATGTATGATAATGTATGATGATGTATGATGATAAGAGCGCCCCTCATTGTCTATTGTATTGAGATGCAGATTTCATCTTCCAGCAGGACCTGGCCCATGCCCATACTGCCAGAATGCCCATGCCATCACAGTGCTTGCGCGGAAGCGGGATTGAACCCGGGCCTCCCACTCGCCAGACCAACGCGCAACCTGTCGTGCCAATAGGGCTGAACCCAAATGGCAGGGCTGTTGCAGGCTGGGTCTTGGCTGGGGGCTACAATCACCCCCCCCAGTCTTTTGAAGCGCGTCCTCACGCTTCTCACTTCACACCGCCGCACACGATGTTCCTCATGTCCCTCACACGAGGATATCACGCTCCACGTCCTGCCGACTACGCCAGATTGTAGCATTGCGCGGAAGCGGGGATTGAACCCGGGCCTCCCACTCGCCAGACCAACGCGCAACCTGTCGTGCCAATAGGGCTGAGCCCGATTGGCAGGGCTGTTGCGGGCTGGGGGCTACACAAGCATCAAGGAAACCTGGGCTTCCAAGGCAAAGGGATTTCCAAAGTACCATATTTTGATTGATTTGATGTGATCCTAATTTCTTAATGTGGCATACATGCTACATTAAAAAAATTCTGCAAAAACTGAGGAATAATGGTGATTTCTTCACAGTATTCTATTCTATTTTTATTCTGTTTTAGTGGGTTTTATGAGCTGGAAGCCAAAATTGTGTAAAGATAAACAAATAAATACTTGAAATCATTTACATTGTGTACTGAATCTATAATCTATGAAAGTAACTTTTTGAATGGAATTATGGGATAATGGAAATAAACCAACCTTTCCATGATATTCAAATTTTTTGGAAAGGTGCGCAAAAGGGCGGAACTAATCTGCGGCGCCGTACCGGACTGTTTAGAGTGATGCACACAGCGCTCGCACATGCTTTAGCTTTCAGCAACCAAAACAGAACGAGTTACCAATGCGGAGGGGAAGAGAAAAGATATGACAGAAAGGGAACATTTTAGATTATATGAGGTTGAGGGGACACGGGAACTCGATAAAACTCACACCATCGACAGTCTGCAAATCCTTTGCAATAAAAGTGCCGATGGTGGACTTCGTAATTCTAGTCGCCTTTTCTAAGTGCATGGCGGGCAGCTGTGTCAGCGTGTTCGGGATGGTTGTCTTGACTGTCTTATGTCTGGATGTCAGTGTGGGCAATATATGGTCTCATATTGGTCTTGTTCCCACTTAACTGTGTTTGTTTTTACACAACTTGCACACGTTGTGAGCTGTATCGAGTTCCCGTGTCCCCTCAATCCAAAATAATCCAAAATGATGCCAAAATACTTAAAACCAAGTGCTCCTTTATGTGTACAAACAGAAAAGTGCAACATATAGTCTCAAGAACTGACCCAAGCTTCCTTAATGACACTTCAGTAACTGTAAATTAAATCCCTGAACAAAGAAAAGCACCTTTATTGTCCTAACAAAGAATAAAGACAGAGTGCTGACTTCAACCGAAATCCTGCCCATCAGCCCATGCATTTCTTCATTTGTTAATATTGACATCTTGTCATTATTAATAGGCACATTTGTTGTATGCTGGTACCACTCCAACAACTGGCTTTGTTAGTTTACGTGTCCACGTGTTTGTTCGTACCAAAAAAATGAGCATGGTTGCTATGGTCACTCAGTTCACACGGGTGTGATTTCATTACGTCAGACATTACGTCAGACCACAGCTGATCAGGCTATATAATACCTTACACCACTCAGTTCACACGGGTGTGATTTAAAAAAAAGAAAGAAAGCTGATTAATGTTTCTTAAGAGTTTGATGGGGAGGAGCTGGCCTGAGTGTTGGATTAATCTGTTTATTGTTCTTTATTTGGCCACGGACCCCCACCTGAAAATATTTTGTTCAATGGACTCCCCCCCTAGAAGCAAAGATTTGAGTTAAAAACGTGCATTGTGAAAGAATATATATTCAGTTGCTTAAAGTTCTCTAGTGTGTGATCGCCCCTCCCACTCATGCTCTGCGGTGCGGTCTGCACCATAGATATATATAAACACTAGATGGCTCAAGGCGGAGTTTCTGACGTTGTTCACCCGGCAGCCATCATGCGGACGTCTCTGACGTTTATAACAAACCAAACCGTTTGAAAATCGGTTGAAAATTGAGCAAGTTATGGTCATTTAAGAGTACATGCCCCATAGACCCAATGTTATGTGTCCCGAGGTAAGATGGCCGCCACGTAACGACGTCGCTCTCCATTGGCCAACAGCGCGGGTGAGCTATCTAGAGTTTATATATATCTATGGTCTGCACCGCTAGGTCTGCACTCACCAGTAGTGGAGCAGATTAAGTCAATATATCATAAGAATCATTCACTTGATCATACAAGCACCAAAATTGGCACACAAGTGCTTCGGAACCTACTCTCTCAGAAAAGTACGTTGTCCACTTGAAAAAACAAAATGGACAACATTTTTCAAGATGGCCGCCATTCGAGGTGGTTTTAAACAGTGTTTGAGTTATATTGAGCTATAAAATCCTATTTTGATGGCCTATACATCAAAATATATGTTTCTGAGTATGAGAAATCCAATTCTGCATTTAGAACATCAAAATTATTTAATATTATGATGATACAATGGGAATTAAACGATAAAGTGGGGCAGATTAAGTCCATATTCCATAATAATCCTTCATGTGGTGGTACAAGCACCAGATTTGGCACAATTGATGTCCAGGATGTACTTTCTAGGAAAAGTATGTTTTCCAGCTGAAAATCCAAGATGGCCGACCAGTTTTCAAGATGGCCACCTCGTCAAATTAATAAGTAGAACTTTAGTGAACAGAAATGTGTGATCCACACATTGATCCAAACATCAAAATGAATGTATTCTGATGGTGTCAATTTAATTCCAATATGGCCGCCAGTTTTCAAGATGGGGGCTATTACGCAACTCAAAATTTGCATTTTCGGAAGCTGTCTGATCACAGATATTGTTGAAGGGCAACATCACCATTCATTGAAATTCTGTGATCAAGCTCTATTGGTTTGTAATTTTGTATATAAGAGTGATGTCAAAGCACAACCAGGACACACTGGTGACATCACTGCTGTGAGACTCCGCATGGGGTTCAGTGTCGGCTTGTAACGTAGCTGTAGTTGTGGTTTACTAACTGTTGTAGTCGTATACTCACTGTAGTTTGTAGTATACTTTAGTGTTCTAAATGCTATCTAATAAGCCCCTGTATACTGTATATCTCAAATAGATGTTTAGTTAGTTGTAGCATTGTAGTTGATAGCCGCACCTGAATTGACAGGATGTGTCAGCGTGGGAGAGCTGAGACAAGGGTAACAGGGATTCAGTTACCTGGATGGTGTACAGATCACACAGGACTTGCACTGGATGAATGGTCGGGCTAGGTGTAGGGCACCAGATGCTTGAACCTAGATGCATCCCATATTTCAATGTGCTTTGATGTTTTGTATGGTTGGGTGGTAAAAGGATATAGCCCTCGGCCTTTAACACAAGAGGTTCCGCTACTAAAACTGATTGGAGGAAGTGTCAAACAGATACGAAAGAGGAGTTGAAGGCTCCCCGTATTTCAGGCAATACACCTGTTGCCCATCATGTTAGACTCATCCAGATTGGATGATGGAGGTGGCAGTGAGGATACATTGAGGCAAAACAGTACAAAGTATCACCAAAATTGTCGGGCAAATGTTTAGCAACTGAAACTCCAGCGTTCCACTAAGAGAGCAGCTGAAATTCAGAA
Organism: Electrona antarctica; assembly: GCF_951216825.1. Taxonomy (NCBI): domain Eukaryota; kingdom Metazoa; phylum Chordata; class Actinopteri; order Myctophiformes; family Myctophidae; genus Electrona; species Electrona antarctica. Next base: position 41,671,618 of record NC_136799.1, read on the forward strand.
TGATCCTGGTGAAGGACACGCAAAAATTCAAAGAGTGCAGTGCAGCGGATGTGATCCCCCCCCCCCCCCCCCCCCCCCATCGAAGCCCTGTATGACGATCGTTGTGTCAGCAAAGCTCGTCGTGGAATTATGAGGGACCCAAGCCATCCCAACCGCAGACTGTTTGAGATGCTGCCACATGGAAAACGTTTTCGCAGTCTCGAAGCCACTGGAAATAGACTGCAAATAAGCTTCTTTCCCCAAACAATCAGATACATGAACGAACTGATAAGAACCAGGGGCGAGTTTACCTAACTTTGCTACTACAGGGAAACATGTACATATGTTACTATTTTTCTAGCACTCTTCCCTTTGTTTTGCTGTGCTTGCTGTGTTTTTTGTTGTTTGAATATTATGCTATCTATGCCGCTGCATTGTCATTGTAAGGAAGCCAAAGAAAAATAAGTTTTACTCTTATATACCTGTACATAAGATGTAAAGTCCAACCTTGAACCTTGATCTACGTTCAAGCATCTGGTGCCCTACACCTAGCCCGACCGTTCATCCAGTGCCATTTAAGTCCTGTGCGATCTGTACACCATCCAGGTAACTGAAGCCCCGTTACCCTTGTCTCAGCTCTCCCACACTGGCACATCTTGTCAATTCAGGTGCGGCTATCTAACTACAATACTACAACTAACTAAACTTCTAGTGGAGATATATACAGGGGCTAATTAGCATTTAGGACACTAAAGTATACAACAAACTACAGTGAGTACACTACAACAGTTATTAAACCACAACCACAGCTACGCTACAAGCCGACACTGAACCCCATGCAGAGTCTCACAGCAGTGATGTCACCAGTGTGTCCTGGTTGTGCTTTGACATCACTCTTATATACAAAATTACAAACCAATAGAGCTTGATCACAGCATTTCAATGCATGATCAACGAATGATGTTGCCCTTCAACAATATCTATGATCATACAGCTTCCGAAAACGCTAATTTTGAGTCACGTAATAACTGCATCTTGCAAACTTGCGGCCATATTGGAATTCAATTCCAACACCATTAAGTTCTTACAGTCAGAATACTTTCATTTTGATTGGATCATTAACACATTTCTTGCATTTGACGAGGCGGCCATCTTGAATACTGGCAGCCATCTTGGATTTTCAGCTACTTTTTTGCTTGTACCACCAAGTGAAAGATTCTTATGGAATATTGACTTATCATCATAATATTCAATAATTTTGATTTGCTAAATGCAGAATTGGATTTCTCATACTCAGAAACATACATTTTGATGTATAGGCCATCACAATAACATTATTCAATCAAACTATAGTTCAAACACTGTTTAAAACCATTTTGAAAGGCGGCCATCTTGAGAAATGGTGGCCATTTGGTTTTTTCAAGTGGACAACGTACTTTTCTGAGAGTAGGTTCTGAAGCACTTGTGTGCCAAATTTGGTGCTTGTATGATCAAGTGAACGATCGTTTCAGTAATCTGCTCCACTACAGTCACTCACCACTCAGTCTCACTCAGGCTAGGAGAGGGAGCACGCCACAGTGCTGTCTGCTGTAACTGTCGTGCTGCTAACAGAGAGCCTAAATACGTTCATATTCCCTCTACACAGGCCAGAATAGTGACAGTCAGAGGGTTTCTTTTAAATTAGAGTAGTGATACGGGGGAGGATTTATTTTCAACGCAAATGTGTATTCCCTCGTTGGTATAACAAGCAGCCCTCGCTAGCCAGCTACTAGCCTAGTAGCTAGCTGCGTGCATCGGTGCTTGTCCTGTCCATAGAGTCCTGTCTGCCAGGCTGCCAGCCTCTCCATTCTGATGTTATAATATAAAATTGAACTTTCAGGGAAGACAGTGATAAACTATACAATGATTGTTGTATTTATGGTCAGGCTGGATTGCTTAGAACAGACAGAGGCTATGAATTTAAGCACCATGCACATTCATTTTCAAATTTTCTTTAACATTTTGGACAAAATAGCCAAAGTGCCCAGATGTCCTATACATACACTATAGTGCCCACTGCCCACCTATCACTATCCGATTTTAGTTGCCAAACCAATGGGTTCTCTTGTAATTGACTTTTGCAACCTTATAATGCAAGCTGCATAATGGACTACTGAAGGCTACAGGCCGTGTCTTTCACTTTCTGGGGTTTTTAACTTTAACACACTGCTGCTATGCACCATGTGGCTGTAAAGTCAAGCCATACAGTAATTTAAATATGAGTATTTATTGATTGGCCAGACAAGCAATATAATACAACATAACTTCAAATGATGGAAGCAACACAGACATTAGATGCATATATTTTGAGCCTCTTGTTCGAAACGTCCACCTCAGGGTTCAACTGCTTGGTCTTTCATCGTGAACAACAAAAATGGGTGACCTTAAATCTAAATCATTGTACAATGTCATAAAAACTGTTTTGACCCAACAGCAGAGTCAAAGTAAAATATTAGCGTTTTGCAATCCCTTTCCTCTCTGCAGAGAAGTGATGGCTGAAAGAAAAAGTCAAAAAAAAAATAAGACAGCAAATTGGGAAGCCGTTTTGGGAATCACGACGACACGCTGCACAGCAAATCAATCCTGGTATTTATAGGATTTTTTGGTTTCATCTCCTGGCTTCAATGCGATGGGCTCCCGTGGTGTAACTTGCTTCTCATCGCCGGTCACGACCCGTTCAAATGCTAAAACCATTAGAAATTAGAGCAAAGTATCCTCCTGACAAGTGACAACACACTCAATACTGCAGTAGTTCTCAAAGTGGGGAATCCACCTTCTCCTGGTGTAACTTGTTTCTCATCGCCGGTCACGACCCGGTCGAATCCGTCTGGAACTGGATTCACTTTGGTTTTCATTTCAACTTGCCAGTTCACCTGCAGCAGTGCAGTCTTGGGTAGAGAGAGAGAGGAAAGTAATGTTAGTATAGCCATAGTATATTTGATATATCATTGCTGTCGGGCAGAAAACCTCTTATTGCCATATTCTAACTTATTGTGTTTTTTTACCTTACCATTTTTTTTGTTTATGAACTCTGATGTACCAGGAAAAAGTTCCATCATTCCATGTGGTGTGTCCTCCATCTCAATTGGATAGTTTTGCTGACCGGATGCCAGAGTGTACGCTTCGGATGACCATGGCGTGAAGTGCCATTGTGCATCTGTATCAAGGACGGCCTGGTCCCCATCCTCGAGGCTGGGCAAAATAAATTTAAGCCTGCGGTAGCGAGCAGGACAGACAGAAAGATTCACTGACAATAAATACCTGCCCCAGCTAAATCTTGGGTTGAGAGAGGAAAGTGTAACTTAATATAGTATATTATTGTGTTTTTACCATTTAAATTTTTTTGGTTCGTCAACTCTGATGTACCAGGGTCAATCCTTGTCCTGGTGCCACTACGATGGGCTGCTGTGGTTTAACTTGGTCCTTATCGTGGGTCATGGCCCGTGAACCCTTATCGTCTGGATTCACTTCGGTGTCCATTTGAACTTTCCACTTCACCTGCCCCAGCTCAATCTTGGGTTGAGAGAGGAAAGTGTAATGTTAGTATAGTATATTATTGTGTTTTTGTTTGTCAACTCTGATGAAAAAGTTCCATGTGGTGTGTCTGGCTTACCTTATTTCTTTTGGTTTGTCAAATTTGATTTCCCAGGGACAAGTTCCATTTGGCGTGTCCCCAAACTCAATTGAGTAGTAGGAAAAATACCCAAATGAGCAAGATACTGCCAATTGTGCCAAAAGACATTTTCAGTCATTTGTAACTTTTGAAAGACTTATACTCCAGTACCTTAGTTGGCAAGGGTCTTCCTCCCACTATGACAAGCTTGTATTCGACATGACTGAGCAAGTCTCTGCAGGCTAAAAAAAAGCTTCAAACACCATGTCCTCCTTGGGCACATTAAGATGGTCACTGGCAAGAATGACTGTCAGTTCTTCCACAGAGAGAGACAGGAACTCTTCCTGTTGGTAGAAGTTCCATTTGGCGTGTCCCCAAACTCAATTGAGTAGTCTGACTGATTTTGTGCCAGAGTGTAAGCTCGGGATGACCATGGCATCAAGGACGGTCTGGTCCCCATCCTCGAGGCTGGGCAATTTATTTGTCTCTCCCAGGTTGACATGGTCTTCCGTAGCAGTGACCTCACAGCGATACTCCCCTGAGTCTTTCTGGGTGACAGAGTGTATCGTCAAGGTGGCACTCTCTATCTTGGCTCGTCCAGCATAGGATCCTTAAGCAAAGAGAGGAGACATGGGTAGGAAGCCACGGAGAGGTGGTGAGAGAGAGCAGGAGATGAAGGCAGGGACGTGCAGAGAGTGTTGGAGAGACAGGGGCTGAAATCCCGTGAGAGGGCACTTTTGGACAATTGTTTTTTTAGCGAAAATAGCTGATCTACAAGCTCTCAACGCGTCATGCTGCGATGCGTTGAGAGCTTGTAGATCAGCTATTTTCTGGGCGCAACCAAGCACTCTTTATCTACTGGAGATGCGGGTTACGACACGGATTTCGAAACAAATTTGTTCAACGCAAAATGCTGCATTTGCATTACTTTCATATAGTAAATGCTGCATTCGTGGTCTGGAAAGGGCAGTTGTTTTACAGACGGGTAAAAGGGCAGAGGCTGAAGCCCCCTTTGATGTCTATGTGTGCACGTCCCTGGATGAAGGTTAACAGTTTGACGGCCGCTAATTGTTTACTCCAGTGTTCCACCGCGCGTAATACGACATTCCCGCTATTTGTTTAATGCGTTTAATTCGCTGTTTTAAAATAATTAAAAAGTTTAAGCCTGCGGTAGCGAGCAGAGAGAGAGAGAGTGAGCAGGACAGACATAAATATTTACTGACAATAAATAAGCTCATGCAGCATTTATTCCAAGTAAACGTCCGACTGCCTCTTCCATGAGAGGGAGAGAGCGTACGATAGCACTGGGGATGACGCATAGTGTAGACTGCTCTTAACCTCATCTATGCACAATGGAACGGGTAGCGCAGGCGTTTTAGGGATAAGGCAGGTGTTGGAAGATAGCGTCGACCACAGGAACGCCCCTTGCACAATGCTAAAAAACCTAAATAGTGGGTCATCCAAAATAGGGCCAGATATGTGTGTGTGATGACGAAGTATTGTGCGATATGAAGAACTGTACTGTACCTTTCTGGGTTATTCCACATCAAATTAATTTGGGTATAGTCGAGGGACCAACCACACTGCTGGTTTTTCTCTCCCAGTTGGCTGAAGATCTGGACATACTTCAATATCCTGGCTACCAAGAGGGCCTGAAATAAAATGTAAATAAGAAACAATTGACTATATTTACACAGCATCCAATTTGCTCTCATGTCATTTGCGATTGGAAAGAAAAGCATTCCTGGCTGTGTCACAATATTAGCCTGGCATGGCCAGACTAATATCACTGCATAGATATTAGTCTGGAACTTTGCTGAGGAAGATGTCTTTCCAAGGGGCGGTTACAAAACTGAGGAGTGCCAGACCAATATCTGCCCAGGGATTTATTTTTTTCCTGTGGCAGATTCGTCTGGTTTCCAGGCTACCACAATATTCCACTGACAATGTGCAAGTTTGCCTTTTTCCCCAGGAAAACTTTGATGTGCATTCCCTACCTTCATCGTTTTGACCACATCTTTCTTTTGGTCTTGCATTTGGCCCTTGATGAGTTTGGGCATCTTCAGTGTCTTGAAGCCACACAATCGCGACAGACTTATGGCCAAGGTGGCAAACCCTGAAAGCAGTGTTAAATTTGATAGCAAATGTTAGTTTAATCAGTCTTTTGAATACAATGTAATTTAGTTTTAGTCATATTTTAGTAGTCTAGTTAAGTATCTATTATACAAGTGAAAACATGTGCGCAAAACAATACCCAAAGCCACCAGCTACTACGTCACTGACACGCTGGGTGCCGAAGCCCAAGCAGGAGCAACACACACTGCAACAACACACTAAGACATCACAGACTTACCCTCCGCGTCGATCCACGGCTATCTCCTCATGTCGCGCCGTACGCCCACACTCAACACCACCCGCGTAAAAGTTGTCATTGCACTGCCACTAAAGCCGGCTCCCGTCCACACTCACAAACAATATCAATATCAATCATAAACACAAACACGCCACAAGCACCGACACCCCCGCCTAATTTGTTGACACGTCTATGAAAACAAGCACAGAAAAAATGCCATTCAACACGCTACTTACACACACTACCACTCGCTTACAATACGCGGACCTGGCAACACTACATTCCCTCTCCCATTTGCTCAAAGCCCACCACGTGACCCACACACACACATACCAAAACCAAGTAGAAGAAGAAGAACTACACACCGCACACTCTGATTCTAACTTGTACAGTTACAATAATGCTAACACGACCGCGTCGACACCTGGCGTGGTACAAGCGGGACAAACCCAGGCGCATATATGGATACCAACAACAACACCAACACTACACGCACACGCGCGCGCTGCAACAACAAACAGCTACGTACAGTGTGTGTGTGTGTGTGTGTGCGTGCGTGCGCGGGGGGGGATTTTGGATCGCCTCGCGATGCCGCGACAATGGCACTACACTACACAGGGCTCGACAGTGCGACTAGGTACTCGCATTTGCGACTTACAATATCACCGTGCGAGTTGTAACATTCACTTCGTAGCACCGCTGCGACTACACAATCCGAACTTTACAGCTACAAGTTGCGCAGTTCACATCCAAAAGAATGTGTCACTCTCTCGGTTCTGCACCGCTGCTGGAGAAGTATAGCACTGTCGAAGGCAGCGCAACTAATCCCCCCCCCCCCCCCACACACACCCCAGAGAGGGAGGAGAGAGAAGAGAGCGAGAGAGAGACAGAGCACACACGTCTTCACGTAGGGACAGAGATAGACAAAGACAGAGCTTTCCAGTCCTTACATTTTTTCTCACATTGTTTTCTTAGCTTTGTGACTGACCAATGACACGCAGATTGTATTGTCTGCAAAGCAACTATGTGTCTGTCACAAATAAAAGTTCTGTCCTGCAAGCCCATGTCATGTCAACACAGACAAGGCAGCTGTGCGCGCGGTGACTCCTGCAAATTATACTGACCCAATATTATTTTGTACAACCTAGCAAAGCATAACATATGATGGTTTGGATAGGCTGGTCTCTCTTTTTACAAGACATAAGCCATTGCATACAGCTTCTCAACCTTTTTAATTTCAAGGACCCCCATAACTCTGAGAGTAAAACCAAATGGACCCATAAGAGTCCCATTTGATTCCATTTGTACAGTATCAGAGTTAAACGTTATACAAGAGTCCATTTGGTTCCATTTGTACACTCTCAGAGTTACAGACCTGTAGGGTCCACTTGGTTCCATTTGTACACTCTCAGAGTTACAGACCTATAATGGCTCCATTTGGAACCCCCTCAAGGAACCATGAGGGTCCCTGGATCACACCTTTGAGAGCCACTGCTTTCAATAAATACATAACTAATATAGAGCATATTTGATCCATTTATTGTTAGGCTATAGATTATTTTGACATCTGATTTTAACAGAACCGCCCACGCACGACACATGCACATGCACGCCGTGCACGCGCATGTCCACATCCACATGCACGCGCGCATGTGTCCTCTTTTTGCTAATTCAGAATATGGTATGCCTACACACTTAAAATAATGCAAACACGCAAATTGCGCAAACAACTGCATCGACACCTGGCGTGGAACAAACGGGACGAACCGAGGCGCATATATGGATAACAACAACAACACTACACGCGCGCGCGCTGCAACACAAAACAGCTGCATAAAACGCGTGTCACTGTGGACTTCTGTATCTGTGGACTTCTGTATCGCAACGCAACTCTGGGATGAGCGGGCCGAAGGCCCGCGAAATTCTAGTAGGATAACATGTAAAAACTAGAAAAAGTGCCCTTCTGGGCACAGGTCTCCACCAGGAGGATAGGAGTGTGTGTGATGTTTGGCAAAATGTTTAGGAGTGATATAAACATGTTTGTTTGTTTTTTGCAATCATTTTCTTCATTTTGTTGAGGAAATGCAGAGCCAGATCAGGACATGTGCAGCATTTTGTACAAAATGGGCCACTCCTGAAAACTTTGGAAGGCAATCTTAGCCAATCAGTGTAGAATCGGAGAAATCAAACAGCCTCGTCTTGATCACATGACTACAGAGATCATGTATACCGATTTGCATGAAATCTGGCCGACTAATATAAACAATGTGTTTTGCAGAAATCGGCCTCATGGTGGCGCTATAACCGGTAGATGTGGAGGGATGCAGGGAAAATGTTTTTCCATGGCCTCTAGGGAGTGCGCATAGAAAGTTGTACACAGATCGATGCAGTTATAGGTAAAAACAGGAATTGCCCTGTTATAGCGCCACCATGAGGCTGGTTTGGAAAAAAAAATATGTCATGTCGTCCTCAGCCTAGTGGAAATGTGCGTGTATAATTTCACAGAAATTGCACACTGTTTGTGATTTGTGGCATTTTGTTCGAAACGGACCAATCATGTGAGCTTTGGAAGCGAATTTTAGCCAATCAGGAAGGAAGATGGGAAATGGTGCAGATCCGTGTTGATCACATGACTATGGAGATAGTGTATACCGAATTGTGTGATGTATGGATAAAATGTGTACGAGTAATCTACAGAAATGTGTTTTGCCTAAATCCGCCTCATGGTGGCGCTATAACAGGCCGTTGAGGAATATTTGGGGCAGAGGTTCGTCGTTGGCATCCAGGGAGTGTGTGTGCAAAGTTTGGCATGGATCGGGCCAACGGTGCCGGAGATTAGCTGGTAACGTAACAGACGGACGGAAGGAAGGACGGACGCACACACACACGGACGGAGTGCAAAACATACTCTCTCCCCATGCCTTCGGCCTGGTGGAGACAATAAAATGACATTACAGCTAAGTCCTCCATCCTGACTGGCTGCTTCACTGCCTAGGTATGGCAGCTGCAACGGCCTCAACCACGAAGCCAGTGGTGTGCAGACATTTTGAGGGGCAGGTGCTCAAGTGAACAAAAGGGCACCTTTTTTATTTTTATCCCACGATTTTGTAACCTATTTTTTCACCCAGTGTCAATTATCTAATGTAATCCTGGGCGCTACACTTCCTCTGCCAACCTGGAGGGGCAGCGGACTGATACCCCCACTGGGATAAATAATGACTTCAGTGACTCAGGATTGAATGGTAATTTATCAACAGTTTGCAAATGGTGCAATACAATACAACATCAAATATTTGCTTCTGGGGGTACCTGGAACAATATAATTTCAGATGGGGGTCACCAGCCAATTGGGGTCCTTGACATGAAATAGTTTGAGGACCACTGCTATAGAAACATAGTTTTTTCAGAAAACTGTTTTTGATTTAGAAGACATTTTGTAGAATCTGGTCTCAGTCCTAAATGGGTTACAGGAGCATCCTCCTTGGTACCTGGTAGCAGGCTGCTTTATCCAGGAGAGCAGAGATCTGCTCTCTCTCTGCTCTCTCTCTCTCTCTCTCTCTCTCTCTACCTGTGGAGAGGAAGCGATGCGTGGCTAGCAGCAGCTGGGGAGAGATCTTCACCATGTCGTTCTCTGCCAGTTTGAAGATAGAGAAGTCCTGGTGCTTCCCCTCGTGGTGGGAGACACGCCGCTTGCTACAGTTGTCAGCTGGACACACATACACATTTTTCACTGGGATCTCTCCCAGAATTAGAAACATTAACACCCCGAACCAGAGCGAAACCGGGCAAAGGAAAACGCTGGAAAATCCTGGAACAACATCTCCTGCTAAAATCCCAGTACAGCTAAAAACACTTGTACTGTATAGCCACAGCAAAGACCAGTACGGCAAATCACAAAACCACACTTATGTCATTTCAGATGAGCAGGCTACTAGAAAAGCCTTGAAATCTTCTTAGGGAGCCCTACAGGTCATTGATCACCGTCTCTTGGCAGTCTGCTAGCTACCAAGGCTAAACATTGGCATTGTGCTTTACTACACTGTAATTAGTTTGTTGACAGGATTACTTGCCACATAAGCATGACATATGTCGTTTTACTGAAACATGTCCTCCAACTGTAAATAGCTACCTCCTTTCTCTTACCAGTCAAGGCGATGGGTGCACCATACTCTGGAGTCTGGCCGAAACTGCCACTCATTGAGTCTTCAGTCTTCGTTTTTTTGTTATCCAAGAAATCAGGTTTGATCCCAGGTAGCTTGTGTGGATCTTCACCAAAAGCCTAATAACATTTAAACCAAAAAAGTAAAGAGGTGAGAGTGATGAAAGGTCAGTGACTTTACCATGGTATTTTATTTGACTGTAAATCTTGTTCTTTTTAATCCCACGATTTTGCAACCGATTTTTTCAACCAGTGTCAATTATCTAATGTAATACTGGGCGATACACTTCCTCTGCCAACCTGGGGGGCAGCGGACTGACCTCATGCTTCCTTCTATGCATAGAGTCCAAGCTGCTTCTTTTCACCTGACAGGGGGGAGTTTCCCCGGCCGGACGTAGCGCGTGGAAGAAACACATTATTCCGACCAGTTCCTTTCCCCTCCATCAGGCGCCCCGGCTGGCCAGGGGGAGGTGGTTTAGAGCCCAGGATTACTGCATGTTTTTTGTGAGGGTACCGGGGAGAACATGCAAACTACACACAAAGTATTTGTATTTGACTGTAAATCTGACAACAATAAGGCTGTTGATATGAACAGATACAGTGCCGTGTCATGAATGGGGGGCATGCAAGCTGTGATCATAAACATGCCCTTAAGCCTGGCTTAATATAACCTGTACTGAGACAACCTTACCTTTTGAATAGCTTTATCGTCCAATTTATGGGTCTCCTGCATGTACAAATATGCCTCACAGCAGAGCTTCTCATCTGTCTCAATAGTATCATTGATCAACATCTTCAAAAAGTGCCCTGAACCCCCTTTACCCACCTGTGGAAAAAATTGATAGATTGATTGCATTGATAATATTACATTATTTAAATTAATTATGTGGGAGAGGGATTCTAACCTGGTCACACTGGCTGAGTTTGGAGACATTGTCATCCGTCCCAAACACGAGAAACCCGTGCTGGAGGTTGTGTCTGGAGAGGAACTCATCCCCTCCCCAGGTCAGGGAGCCCACTCGCCGTTCACGGCGACCTCCTGAAGATTTTGGCTAGCCCGCCGTCTCTCCAGCCTGGTTTTCACGGCATGGAAGGGAGGGATGTGGTGCTGCTGTGCAGCTGCTACCGTTTGGGCCAACACGTGGTCATAGACCCGCTTGACGGGCAGGGTGGGATCCGCAGCGACCTGCAATTTAGAATTACAATTTAGACATTTAGCAGACGCTCTTACTCCAGAACGACTCACAGTAAGCAAGAACAAACACATGGTAATGGTAATACATCAAATTCATAAAAGACAGTCATCAAGAATCATAAGAACCTAACAAACCTGCTCAAGCATTTGCTCATTTAGAGCTGGCGGGGTGGCGGTGGTTATGGTCCCCTGGAGGCCTCAGCACGACGATGGCTGGATCATCGGCCTCGAGATCCAGCCACCGTGTGTCAACGATGATATCCTCACAGAGAAGATGAGGAAGCTTGGTAGAACAAATGTTGCATGAGCTTGTACTATGATCAGGTACTATGATTATAATAGGAGGAATATATTTTTTCAAAAAAAGTGTACATAAGTGTTAAGAATTATGTTTTTGTGCACACCCACCAGTTAATTAAGTATACCTGGTTTTCACCTTAGCACCACCCACTGTACATGTACATGCATATATATTGCTTGGATTTTACCTTCAACTTAGTTCCGTCAACATTTATTCACAACAAGGCAGTAGTTATGTGCAACAAATTATGTAGAGTGGACTAAAGCACTTACCATATGTTTATGGTAATTCTACGAATCTTATTGGAATTTGTATCCACTGCCTGTTCCCCGCTTGCTGTTTTGTATTCAAATGTTCGCTGGCTGTCTGCACCTAGAATTACTCGTTTCTGTCGAGGGAAAGGAGAGTGATTAGAGAAATTATCAAATTTTCCTGTCATTCTCAAACTAGGGGTCCCCAAATTATTAATTAGGGGCCGAAGTGGCCTAGGAGGTAGAGCGGCCTTCTTGGAATACGGAGGTTCCAGATTTGCTCCTGGGTATGTGTCAAATTTGGGCCCTGTTTTGCGTGCCTTAAGTACCAGGTCTTATGACCTGGAAGTGTGGCCAATGCTGTTTGGCCAATCAAAATAGCTAAACAGCACACACCTCCAGGTCTTAAGTTGAGCCACAAGATTGTTTTCTCACTCAACAGTAAACAAGATCCTTAAAGAGAATAGGAACCCAAATAGGTAGGCTGCCGCTACTCTGTTGGTTACTTACTGTCTGTCTGTCCTCTGACTGAGTAAAGAAGCCCAACAATTGTGGTGCCTGCCCTGGAACTGGAACTGGAACTGGCGCGCGCGCGCACGCACGCACGCACACGCGCACACGCACACACACACACACACACACACACACACACACACACACACACACACACACACACACACACACACACACAGATGAAGATAAAACAAGGCTTGTTTTAAAAAAATAAACGCTTAAAAGGTGAAATCCATAATAGAAGGCTTTCTTACCGTTATTTGTAGGCTTATATATTATTAGTTCCACTAATGATGTCATTACTCAGTAGTTGTCACTATTATACTTAACAATCTTACTGAAGTATGAGCGTGGGATATTCATGGGAGCCATCGGACTCCATGAGTTATGGGAAACGTCATAGCAAAACATATCCTCAAGTGCTGTATTATTAGAGAACTCTCCTCCAGCCAAATACAGAGTACAGCCTGAACCTATGGTGGGAGAAGAGCAGAATTAATACATTGATTTATGCCGTAATTGTTAGAGAAATAAAGATGTATTTTAATTAATTTTATATTTCTTCCTTCTGATTCTGTAAAAAACTAAATCACACCCGTGTGAAGTGACGATGCAACTCCGTGTGGGGGTCCCCGGGGGGTCCGCGGAAGTTCTAGACCCACAGGAACGCATGTTGGTTTTTAGTTCTATCATCGTTTACTAAAGTGTGGATTTCTTCCTCACCAGTTTTCTGTCCTTTAGATGGGGTGGAGTTACAGCTTAACTTTACTGCATGTCGAAGGCAGTAAGGCATGGCTGCTACGACAGTCGACAGAGACTGGAGAGAAGAGCCTGGTCACCCACATTAACATTGTTCTGTTACATAATAACATCGCTGTTGTCATACTTATCGTTGCTTTTCCTGGTTTTATCCTCGTAGTGTTTTTTTGTATTGACCTGTGCTTCCTTCTACATACTGTGAATACAATTTTAAATCAATCACAATCAATCCAAATACATTGTAGCAGCAGTGTGTGTGGGTGTGTGTGTATGTATATATATATATATATATATATATATATATCAAAATTCAGATTTTTTTTCCTGGCCTCTCCTTCTGCACCATTTATCCTTTCCGTTACTCGCATGCACGCTGCCGTTCACTTCCTTGTTTACGGCTCAGAAAGAATGGCTCGTATCTCCTAACCTAGGGAACTCTCCATGGTTTTGACCAAAGGGCATACTTCTGTCTTCATTTCTGACTTCAATAAGCATCTCGTTTGGAATATTAACGCTTCGAGAGACTTTAGCGTGACCATCGCGAGGTAAGAATGGATCATTATGCCTCCCGGTTTTGGTGGGGAACGGAAGGGGGGTACCTTTCAGAGTAAAATCTGCCATATCTGCTGGCACTCTAGCGCCTTTATTTTCAAGAATTCCCCGGCATCCGTTGTGTTCAAATAAATGGTTTCAAAACTGTCATGTACACGTCAGTCAATTGAACTACTAGCCGGCCACAATGGTCAAATACTGCCGAAATATAAAAGTATTTGCATAGTGGCTGGTGTAAATACTAAAAGCAAAAATATAACACCATATGATCAGTAACAACTCATGAATCCACTCACCAGTTTGTCAATTATTTATTTTGTGTTACGAACTCTGACATCCGTAACACATTATCCTGGGTGTCTTCACAGAATCCACCATGTCCTGTAGTGTCTTATACAATTGTACCTTATCAGATACAATCATGCCCTCGGGAATAATGCTGGACACATTACACATAGAGACCTGCAAATGTTTTGGAAGAAGAGGAAGAAAGCAAAAGACCAAGTTTGGACTGCATCCTATGGCTCAGGAGACACTAATAATGCTAAATATGTATTCAATTAAAAAACTTACCGTATTGGCTTCGGTCATGTATGGAATGAAGCTCAGGGCCCTTTTATTGAGGCCAACAAGCCCGATATCTGCTCTGTAAGAGGATGCAAATAATATCACATTATAAATTGATGCATTGCAGAGATGGAGGAAAGAGATAGATATAGGCCCTCATTTATCAACCGTGCGTACGCCAAAATATGGGTGTACGCCGAAATTACCGCAATTTTCGGCATTTACCATTTGCGCCAACGTTTGATTTTGAACTTGAGCCAAGACAATAACCACGTCTGGTCGGGAGCTGTCGTACGCTTTGTCCTCACCTGTTTTTCTGTCGTAGAACAGCGGAGCAGCATTGTTTGACCAGCTGAGAGACTGTCACAGGCATCGAAACATATGTATTCACTCCTAAAATGTTTATATAAAACTGTATAGGTATGTATATGGGCTAAATGTAAAAAAGTAAAAAAAAGTTAAGGAATACATCAACGATGTGTCTTTGTGTCATATGAAATTAGTAGGAGCTTTCCAACTTTACAAGCAAGCAATTAAAATCGCGCATTTAAAAACAATGTTGCAAGTTATATGCGTAAGCCATTTAAACAGTGTTTTGCATGATGAGCGCATACATGCGAGGATTTGGGCTGTCTGTGCTGAAATATTTCCATGACGGGACGTTGGAGAGTGCAGCGCTGCAGCTGCGGAGAGTCCCAACTTGGGTAGCCTACTGTAGCCTAATCTACAGCAGGCCGATGTCTTTCTGGAGTTACAGTAGCCTATGTGCAATCTCCTCCTCGTTTAATAAACCCGACGCGTCGCTCGAATGCCAAATGTGCCATGCCGGCGTGCCAGCGCAAAATTGGGGACCGCTGACCGCATCGGAGTTAGGTATAGGCTAAACCACCCAGCCAGGCTGCCAGCCCACCAGTGCCAGTGTGCCACATGAGGCTGGTTTAGGCTGCACATTTATATAATTGTCAGTTGATAGCCCAGCCACTGCACCGACTACTACTGCGACTAGCGAGGTAGGCTAATCTAAATAGATTGTCATAAACGTGCATGGTCGCGGTGTCATGAACAGTGATAGAGACAGACAGGACAGGAGAGGAGGAAAACAGCAGCGTGTGTGTGCGCCTATTTGTTATTTAATTCATTGTTCACATGCAGGTTCAGATTTTCGTTCACTAATATATTGTTGTAGGCTATATTAAATGAATAAATACTTTAATAATTTAATATAGGCTACAACTAACAACACACGGCAGGCGCGTAGCGCGGATCAAATGATTGACTGGGCAAATTAGCATGGGGGGGGGGGGTAGCCCCGGCCGATAGTGAAGTGTGAAGTGTGAACGGTTTGGGGAACCATTTTAAAACAAAGGCGGCTTGCATGCTGTGGTTTACTAACCAGAAAGTTGCATGCACAATTTATTTAAGATAGGCTACAACAAACCAGTTGGACTTGCAAGTTGCGTGTGCGTGCGTGCGTCTGTGTGTGTATGAGAGGGGGGTGACTTTTTTATTGACTTTTTTCGTCATGTAACTATGGTTTCCAAGGTCGTACTGCAGTTGTTCATGTCGCAAAAACGAGGGCGAGGCTTGATTTCATAGGGCGTGCCAGATAGATTTCAGCCGTCACATTTATAAACGTCCGAACGAAATTAAGGAAGAAACAGCTGTCTGCGATCACTTTGTAAATGCCGACCCGACGTGGGTGTACTACGAATCCTACACTCGAATTTGGGGCAGAATTTCCACTCGATTGATAAATGAGGGCCATAGTATCTGCTCTGCGAGAAGAAGTATAATATAACAATATAACAAGATAGATTATGATCTACCAGTAGATTTTTAAATCTGAAAGTACTTGTGGGGCACCTGCCAATTAAATTAAGATGACTTGATTGACATCAAAGAAGGGCCTGTCAAATCACTGCAAGTGTTGCGTTCAAACATCAGTACGCATTACAAGTCATTTTATTTACACACGCATGGTATTTTATTTGACTGTAAATCTGACACAACAATAAGGCTGTTGATATGAACAGACAGTGCCGTGTCATGAATGGGGGGCATGCAAGCTGTGATCATAAACATGCCCTTAAGCCTGGCTTATCCTGTACTGAGACAACCTTACCTTTAGAATGTCTCCATGCTTCATGGATTTGACCTCCTTCATGAACTCGTAGGCCTCACAGTGGAGCTGCACCTCCGCGTTCTTAGCATCATTTTGCAACATCTTCAAAAAGTGACCTGATCCCCCTTTGCCCATCTGTGGAAAAACAAATACACTATTTTAAAGGATTATTCACCATCATCATATCCACAACATAGCTGAGAACTGGTATCCTGCCTCTGGCTATTGAGGTAGGGCGGTTTTCAGCGGTCCCAGAAGAGAATAGATTATGCATTGTATGTGACCTAAATGATGTGGAAAATGAATTTCATTTGATGTTTTATTGTACCCTGTATGATGATTTGAGGGTTCCACTGTTTGAGGTAATGCAACAAAGAAATCCTGATCTATTCTGGGAAGATGATGGACAGAAGTTAGACTGGTTATTTAATTATGAAGTATTTAGGACAGCCCAGTTTGTTTCTAGAGCCTGGAGTAGAAGACAATCCCAGCTCTTCAAGTAGGTACATGTGTCTCCTGTCACAGGCCTAATGGTGTATTTTATTTTATGTCATATATTATGTAATCTGCTCGTAAGGATCTGGAGTGTCAGTTTGGTATTCAATTGATCATTGTTTGCAAACCGTCATGTCGGTTTATTGTAATTGTTCATGTAAACTGTAAAAAGTGTCCTGTAAGTCCATATGTGCTGGGCTTCTTCGGAAGCATGACACTTAAATAAAGAATCAATCAATCAATCAAAATCATAGCCATTCTTGTGATTGTGTGTGTGTGTGTGTGTGTGTGTGTGTGTGTGTGTGTGTGTGTGTGTGTGTGTGTGTGTGTGTGTGTGTGTGTGTGTGTGTGTGTGTGTGTGTGTGTGTTAATACAAATTAAATTGTATTAAAGTGTCAGTGTTCGGTCTCTCACTTGGCATCTTCATTTCCTCCTAGCATCAGTGTATGTAGGTTTCTCTCCATCGATGACTCCACAGCCCACAAACAGTATTCTACGCCTCTTCAGATAATTACACCGTCGCCCAGGTATAGGCCGTGGATGGTCACGAACGGATAATAGGGCCTTGGGCAGGTCCGGAATGTCCCGTCCATGTAGATCTAAAAGAAAATTATCATTTTATTCATGGGCCTACTGATAGAAGTTAGACGTATATATTATCTGGAAACCCCTTACTAAATTTTCGACTACAGCACATTTTCAAGCATTGATAATATTACATTATTTAAATGAATTATGTGGGATTACATACGACGAATTAGACCGTTCCTCACCCAGGAATCAGCCCAGCTCCTAATCCAGACAACAGTCTTGTCAAAACTTGACTATTGTAATTCGCTCCTTACTGGCCTACCGGCATGTGCACTTAAGCCTCTCCAACTGATCCAAAATGCCGCAGCTCGTCTGGTCTTCAACCAGCCAAAATTCTCACATGTCTCCCCCCTGCTCCGCTCCCTGCACTGGCTCCCAGTCGTTGTGCCCACCCAGGGTGGGCACAACGCCAATATATCTTGTCAGTGTTGCCCTTAAGCCTGGCTTATCCTGTACTGAGACAACCTTACCTTTAGAATGTCTCCATGCTTCATGAATTTGACCTCCTTCATGAACTCGTAGGCCTCACAGTGGAGCTGCACCTCCGCGTTCTTAGCATCATTTTGCAACAAATTCAAAAAGTGACCTGATCCACCTTTGCCCATCTGTGGAAAAACAAATACAATAACACTATTTTTAAAGGATTATTCACCATCATCATATCCACAACATAGCCATTCTTGTGACAACAAGATAGATTATGATCTACCAATCGATTTTTAAATATGAAAGTATTTGTGGGGCACCTGCCAATTAAATTAAGATGACTTGATTGACATCAAAGAAGGGCCTGTCAAATCACTGATAGTGTTGCGTTCAAACATCAGTAGCATTACAAAGTTATTTTATACACACACACACACACACACACACACACACACACACACACACACATTGATTTTCACACCAGTGTGAAAATCAATGGGACCACCCTGCCCAGGTATAGGCTGTGGATGGTCACGAACTGATAATAGGGCCTTGGGCAGGTGTAGATAAGATAATGTAGATCTAAAAGAAAATTATCATTTTATTCATGGGCCTACTGATGGAAGTTAGACAAATATTATGTGGAAACCCCACCTTTTCAAGCATTTATATTACATTATTGAAATTAATTGTGTGGGAGTCTGGGAGAGGGATTCTAACCTGGTCGCACTGGCTGAGTTTGGAGACATTGTCATCCGTCCCAACCCGTGCTGCAAGGTTGTGGGATGGGAGGCATCAGGCTGGCCCACCGTCTCTCCAGCCTGGTTTTCACGGCATGGAAGGGAGGGATGTGGTGCTGCTGTGCAGCTGCTGCCGTTTGGGCCAACACGTGGTCATAGACCCGCTTGACGGGCAGCGACCTGCAATTTAGAATTACAATTTAGGCATTTAGCAGACGCTCTTAATCCAGAGCGACTCACAGTAAGCAAGAACAAACACACGGTAGGCCTACATCAAATTCATAAAAGACAGTCATCAAGAATCATAGAATTACAATTTAGGCATTTAGCAGTCGCTCTTACTCCAGTCTCCAGAGCGACTCACTAAGCAAGAACAAACACATGGTATAATGGTAATACATCAAATTCATAAAAGACAGTCATCAAGAATCATAAAACCTAACATACCTGCTCAAGCATTTGCTCAATTAGAGCTGTGGTGGCGACAAGGTCATCCTCCGGCGGGTGGTCATGATGGTGCCCTGGAGGCCTCAGCACGACGACGGCTGGATCATCGCGGCCTCGAGATCCAGCCACCGCGTGTGCATGAACAGGTCCGCTCGCCCCTTTTCCAACTCACCCCAGCTCAGCTAGATGATGATAAAAAGGTGACTGCAGTCCGTCAACAAATGTTCATAAATAAACTATGCAATTAGTATTATTCTTCCAAACGTGTCAAACTTAGAATCATTACAAGCTTAGAAATTAGAGCAACACGTCGCGCTTCTCGACGAAGTCAATCATATCCTGAAAAGGGGCGAGCGGTCTCGTATTCCATGAACACGCCGCACCCACGGTGGGCACAACGCCAATATATTTTGTCGGGGTTTGTCTTATTGCGGAGGTATCGGAAATGTTCCACTATATGAGGGCTTTCCCTCCGCGACTGTTAGCGATTTGTATATAAGGTGCTGCCATGGCTTGTCACTTGTCAAGTTTTGTTGGAAAAGAGAATGTATTTCCGGTGGGACGCTATTTCATAGACGTGAACTTGATTGATTAGGCCTAACACCTGTTTCCAATACATCGGATGGCCTTGGCAAATGGAATACTTTATTGGCAACAAAGTAAAACCAATTTTAATGATGAGCGGTCTATCTGTGGTGATCAAGAACTGTCCGTGGTGCTGATCTGTCTGTATTTAGTGTTGAGGGCCGCGCGGGTTTATGCCAGTTGCAACGCAGCCTCTTAATCAGCG
Source organism: Electrona antarctica (assembly GCF_951216825.1). Classification (NCBI taxonomy): domain Eukaryota; kingdom Metazoa; phylum Chordata; class Actinopteri; order Myctophiformes; family Myctophidae; genus Electrona; species Electrona antarctica. The sequence continues at coordinate 41,691,510 of NC_136799.1, forward strand.
ATTATCAGCGATACAAAATCGTTAAGCCATATATAGTAAAACAAAGGCCTACAGTAGGAGTGGAAGAGGAGGCTGAAAAAACAGCCAAAACTAACACGCACATCTATGCTGGGTGCTGGATCAAATAAAGTCACAAATCAAGAATTGAAAGACATTTCTAGTAGGAGTCACTTCCACTATGTTAAAATATTTCTTTCTGCAGCGTCTGGATCAATATTACTATACAATATACCATGCAAAAATGTTATCCCAAAATGGGACAATCTTTGGGCAAGACCAGGTGGTGTGACGCAGTACACTGGGAGATGTTGCATCTGTCACACATGTCGGACTCGGAGACAGCTATTTTGTTCGGTAGTGTATGTGCATGACTTTAGAATGGACAAGCTGCAATCTGGCATTGACTAAGACTATAAGAGTGAATCCTCCTCAAATAATGTCACATGCCTCCCAGGCAGACTTGACGTTTGTCGACTATATGACTACCGCATATTTCCAAATAGTGTCCGGTCTCAAATTAGTCAAATAACACTATACATAATACACTAAACAGCCCGGGGTGTGACACCATATTGCCTCGTCCAAATAATATCCCTCTTAAACGTCTGGGCCATTATTTACAAAGTTAGTCAGTCTCATTTATATTTTGTTTAATGACGGCGCGCCGAAAATAGAAGATACAATTAGGTTCGCTTCTTGCAGCGCGTTGTGAGTGTGCAGATCTGATATAGAAGTGTATATTTGTAAGTCTCTAAATGTTATGATGAATTGAACATGGTGGGCCCTATTGTAAACAAGTGTAATGCTTTATGCATGTCATCCACAGCAGTTTTGTATTGAGTTGTGCTTGAAATGTATACTGTAATTATCCAATTTGTTAATAAATTCATCAATCAATATTTTCAGCGCGCCACCCCTCCGTGAATCCAAGCAAAGGTCCTCACAAATATGCCTATAGAACAACTACACCAAAGTCCTCTGACACCACCACAAAAATAAGTTGTAATTGTCTCCACCAGGCCGAAGGCATGGGGAGAGAGTATTTGTCTCCACCAGGCCGAAGGCATGGGGAGAGAGTATGTTTTGCACTCCGTCCGTCCGTCCGTGTGTCCGTGTGTGTGTGTCCGTCCGTCCGTCCGTCCTTCCGTCTGTGAACAGCTATCTCCGGCACCGTTAACCCGGTCGATGCCAAATTTTGCACACACACTCCCTGGATGCCAACGATGAACCTCTGCCCCAAAATTTCCAGAACGGCTTGTTATAGCGCCACCAGGAGGCCGCTTTGTGCAAAACAAGTTTTTGGACAGTACACCTACAGATTTTGTCCAAACATCACGCAAATTGGTACACAGTCTCTCTAGAGCCATTCAACGAAACGGGTCTTTCAGATTTCTCAGACTCCATCCTGATTGGCTAAGATTAGCTTCCAAAGTTTGCAGGAGTGCTCAGTTTCAAACAAAATGCTGCAAATCATGAACACATCGTGTGATTTCCGTGAAATTGTGCACGCACATTCCCACTAGGCCGAGGAAGAAATGCCACATGAACATTTTCAACTCAGCTTCATGGTGGCGCTATAACTGGCCGAAAAGTGTTTTTACCTCTAACTGCACGGATCTGTGGATAACTTTGTATGCCAACTCCCGAGAGCCCAAGGGAAAACCTTTGCCTGGAATTTTTCACATCTGCTCTTTATAGCGCCACCAGGAGGCCCACATATGTAAAACACATTTTCTAATATTACTCCTTCAGATTTTATCCAAATTTCACGCAAATCGGTACACATGCTCTCCATAGTCATGTGATTAAGACTGGTTTGTTTGATTTCTCATAATCCACCCTCATTGGCTAAGATTGGCTTCTAAACTTTTCAGGAGTAGCCCGCTTTGTACCCGTTTTGTACAAATCGCCACAACTACTCAACGCAGCGTCCGATTGTGGTGAAACTGTGCATGCATATTCCCACTAGGCTTTGGAAGAAATGCCACTTGACAGTTTTCAAATCAGCCTCATGGTGGCGCTACAACAGGCCAAGCATCACACACACACACTCCTATCCTCCTGGTGGAGACCTGTGCCCAGAAGGGCACTTTTTCTAATTTACAACCTATTGCTAAAATTCGAAGTGGTCTATATCCTCCGTGAAGTCATGGCTATTTCCATTGGGTTTATAAATAATGTTTTTTATATGCCTTTATATGGAGAGAGTGGCTGACATCGGGTAATATGTCCATGTGCACTGAGCTGTCGGTCTTGAATTAAGAGATTTAATCGTCATTACATTTTCTACTGACACTTACAGTAGATGTGTATAGCCTATAGCCTATCAATTTTGGTTGTATTCAAATGCAACCAAAAGCTACAGCTTATAATGAAAGCATTTGTATATATATATATATATATATATATATATAGATATATATATATATGCGGTGCTGAGACACACACACGCACGCCGTTACCTGTTTCATCCACTTCGTGCCTTGTGGCACATATAAGGACTTCACAGAGCGCTTCCACGTTTCACCGTCAGCTGCTGCAATCCTCACCGTCGACCATGATTTCCATCCTGCTTCTTTGCTTTCTTTCGGTTCCCTTCTGGTGCCCAAGTCATTGCTTATACTATGTTGCAATGACGTGGTCACATGGGCACCAGAAGAGACACGCAACAGATATGTTCAGCATGTAATTATGCACACAAGTTCAGTTTTGCTCAGAAGCAATGAATTATAGCCAATTCATATTTTTTAATTGTGTATGAGAGAACATTAAACGATAGAGCCTACACTGTTCAAAGATAAAGTTGACATGCAGCCTACAGTGGGGATATATCAAATTAAGTGGGCTGTCCTATTAAAGTATCAATCATTGAAGAAGGCGCTTCCCCACAATAATAACTTGGGGGGGGGGGGGGGGGGGGGGGGGGGGCTTTGAACATTCATGAAAAAAAACAAATGGGGGCCACTTTAAATTGTTGACTTAAAAAGTCTCAGTTCAGTTCAAGTTCTGATTATCTAAGGGATTGTACTATCTAGTCCTATAAACTCAACTAACTAAAGGGAAAAATCAGTCGCTTTCTCCAATTTGGAGAACCAGATTACCACATTTGTGGGGGGAAGGGGGGGGGGGGTTCAGAGTTCCGGGTCGGCTCGCTAGGTCTGGGTACCAGAACCATCCATGGAAGGGAATCCTTTCAGGACACAAAAAACCTGACCTGAAAGGCCAGGTGTCCAAATCAGTCTTTGTTTCAAAATCACTGTTGTACAACATCAAATGACAACAACAAACAATTCATGAGTAAATGCATTGTTACGGCCCTTTAAACTTGGCTCAACCAAGGGCTCATAATAATAATAATAAAAGGACACAAAGTCAGATCAAAAGTTTACAAAAATATTACAATTTTTTAAATGCGGCATTGCAAAACAGGGACTGATGGACACCCAAGACCACAAATGAATGAATGACAAAATGACTGAATGACAAACAATGAAGGAATGAAGTGCTAGAATGAATGACAGTATTCTTGTTGGTGTACACATTCATTCAGACTGAATCACTGAAAGAATGAAGGGCTAAATGAATTAACAAATGCAGAAATCAATAATAAAGATAAGCATCCAAAAACAAACAAACAAAAACATGGGCTGGTAAACTAATACGTGGGGGAGCCTGGGGAGCACTTAGGGCCGATTCATACTCCTATTGTACCGCTGTTTCGGCGCTGTAGTGCCGAAATGATTTTGGCTCGTCAGAAATTTTCAGTAGCACCGAAGAGCCGACTTTAGGACGGTACCCGCCCCCCCGAACCTCAAATGACGTCACATTGTAGGCTCTACAGCGCCGAACCGACTTTTATTCGGCTCTAAAATAGGAGTATGAATCGCGCCTTATGTGCATGTCGGAGTCCCCAGACTACTACCAAAGCAAAATAAGAAACTAAACTAACCAAAAACAAACGCCAAAAGAATACTTACGACCAGCCCATCTGAAACTTAACTAAATAATAACAGCAACAAAAAGGGAAGACAACTGTTCCGTTTGGGTGTTTGGAGACAATGAGCTGCTGGCCACAACTCCTATTATATAGCCTGCCACTAATCATGAACAGCTGACACAGGGTGTGGCAGCCAGAATCTTCAGGTGATTGACAGGTGAGGCACTTTAGACCAGCAGGTCAGCAAAGCCACAGGCACTAGTAATTCTTCTTTATTTACTCTGTCTGTTCGGCACTACAACAAGAAGAATTTTCACAAAACAGCAATTTTCATTGACTCATAATTTTTTTTGAAAAAAACGTACTATACTTTCCCATGTCCGTATAGGTCCAAAGTTCACGTGTAGAACTTTTAGTGCATTTTGATCAAAGATCCTGGGAGGAGATGCATTTTAATTCAAAATGGTGGGTGATCTAGAGGTCAGAGGTCAAAAGTAAGAGCACAAAACTTGTTCGGCATGAGGAGACGCATATGTGTATCAAAGTTTCATTGCCGACGGTCAAACGGTTCATGAGCTGTTCGTGGTCAAAGTTTGCATTTTCAATTTAGTGCAATAGCACCACCCTTTGGCCAATGGTTGTGGGCTTCGCATCCTGCCCGTTTGGCATGGGCAGCATTCTTGAAGACTCATACGCTGAGTTGTCTGTACTCAGATTTGAACCCATGACCTTGTGTCCCGAAGGCGAGAACCCTACCTACTGAACTAGAGCTATCCGGACACAATCAGTTGTTGTATTGTTAACAGCAAAATCATTCAAGAAGGCAATAAGCAAATATACTTTGAGTACCAACACATAAGTACTCAAACAGATCTACATGTGTAACACCGGGGATTCGAACTCGGGCCTCCCGCGTGACAGTCCAAGTCTTAACCAATAAACCAAAGGGATATCCCTCTGGACTGGGGGAGATATAGACTTTTGAGGCCATCAGGCAGAGGCTCTGCTACACTCACCTCCCTTTTGATCTCCTCCCACGGGGAAACCCGATGCGGGTCACGGCACCAATGTAACGCCCGGGATTCGAACTCGGGCCTCCCACGTGAAAGTCCAACATCTTAACCACTAGTCCAAAGGGAGGCTACACATGCTCATAACACGTCACATCACAGATCAGCTTTGTAACCATTTTTGTATTAACAATGAAATCTGCATGAACGATTAGGCTACTAAAGCTATCAAATGCTGTAATTGTAGTGGGGTATAATAAATGAACACCACACCTACCATCAGTTCCCAGGACTTCCAGCAAACTTGCAGCACCAAACCTAGCTAATCGTCATACACTGAGTTGGCAGTGCCCAGATAGGCGGTAGCTCTACCTCTCTCTCTCTCTCTCTCTCTCCACCTGCACTGTGCGCAAGGCAGCCTTATTTTACATAATTACATAAAAACTGAATCTCTCCATTCCAGATGGCAGACATAAAGCAAGAATAACGGGCGAGACAGATGTGCATACGATACGATACAACTTTATTGTCAGCTTGCACTGAAATTTGTTTTGCGTCCATTCAAGATACAGACAAGACATACACAATACATTACAAAAGATACATTACAGGACACAAATCACAGAGGCAGACAGGAACAAGAACAATAGAACATATCCTCTTGGTTTACCGATTTTGGTTTAAAAGCAGAACAGACTGGTGTACAAAAGAGTTCTTTAGCCTGTTTTTCTTATATTTAGGGACTCTAAACCGCCTCATGGAGGGCAACAGTTGATATTCATAATTTAAAACACGTAAGGTAGTCAGAGGAGATACTCTTTGCCAGTCTAAGCATGCTCTTGGTCTGGGCTTGAATGTAACACGACCTCAACAGGCCTACCAACAATTTTAGCGCATATCTTAATTTGGCTATAGAGTTTGTTCTTATATACTATAGAGGCTGTTAAACCAGGCCGTGCTACAGTACAACATCACAGTTTGAACAGCAGACGTATAGAAAAGAGACAAGATCAGACTACTAGCACCAAACGATCTAAGTTGGCGTAAGGAGTACATACGCTGCTGTATCCTCTTACAGATATTCATATTCATATGAGAGGACCATGATAAGGTGGCGTCTATCATCACCCCCAGATATTTGTAAGATGGACTTGTTCGATAGTTGAACAATGGATCGGAGTGCCTGTGTGTAACCCACAGTACATACAGTATACAGTATGGGCTTGCAACTGTCCTTTGGCTTTCCATGTTCATCGGATTCAAATTCAAAGTATTTCCAAACTAGCCTGGTTTCCAGCCTGATTCGCTGCGTTCCGTTAATTAGTTTTGTTGTCACTTCTAGGGAAAAATAAATAAATAAATAATAGTTTACTAGTCGACTAGTTGCTTAATGCCCTAGTCACTTCAAGTTCTAAGTGACAAAACAAATTCACAGAACCAGGCTGGAAACCAGGCTATTTCCATCTGTTACCAAGTGGGATCGTAGATCGGCTGTTTGTCAGTAATAAAACCATAAAAATGACATAGGACATGAGGCAGACGTGCAGGTGAAAGATAAGTTTAATTAAATCCAGGCCTGGACAACATAAGTGAAATAAAGAACTCAAAGAACATAACAACTTAACAGAGAGGTACTGGAGTCAACCTCTCCCCATGGCAGCCCACTCTCTACTGAGCCATTTCCCCTTTATATAGACTCCTGACTCCACCCCTGGCTAAGCAGTCAGCAAATCACAACGCATTTAGTAACACACAAGACGCTCCCCCTAAAGCAATCAATCACAGCTCTTCAGGCAATCAAGGCAGCGTCCCAATTACAGCATCTGCATAGATAAACACAAGTATATTAGATTCACATGTCACAGCAGAGTGTGCACCTTCTGTGGGACTGAGAATCAACTTGTTACAAATACAATACAGAAACAATACAATGAATGTGTATTGTTGAACAACATTACTCTGACAGAGGCTGCTCTGTCACACCATCTATCAGAACGAAGAATAAATAAACTAAGGAATATCTTTGAAACAACACAAATCCTGCCTAAACCCTAAACACACCAAGTCACCAAACACAGTTTAATTGATCAGGGGTGCCGTTAATCCTGTAAAATCACAGTACAGTACAGTACAGTACAGTACAGTACAGTACAGTACAATCTACAGTACAATCTGCGACAGGACATTACGGTACAGTACAGTACAGTACAATCTGCGACAGGACATTACAGTACAGTACAGTACAGTACAGTACAGTACAGTACAGTACAGTACAGTACAGTACAGTACAGTACAGTCTGCGACAGGACATTACAGTACAGTACAGTACAGTATGGAACAATACAGTACAGTACAGTATGGAACAATACAGTACAGCACGGTACAGTATGGTACAGAACACTGGCCACCTGGATGGCGAGGCTCGGCGCTAGAGTGAGACCGGCCGAAGGCCGGTCGAATTCTAGTATGTCTAATGGTGGACATTGACTAGTACTGCACCTGTCACCACACTTACGTGCCATAGTCTTCATATTCGGCCCACTGTTTATGTAGGGTGCAGGCCTGCATCCACCCCACCTCAATGCGGTCCACATCCTGCAAACCGACACCTACGGCAACCTTTGCTGTGACAGTCAACTTCGGCATGTCATAAACAAGTCCCTCCGTTGTTTCGATGGACTTGAACTTCCCAATTTCTGGTAATGTCGCCGTTCAGCAAATTTGCAGGTTGGCTCTGCAAAGAAGATAAAAGAAACAAATGATACAAGATGCTATGAACCGAGAAAATGTTATTATTCATTTAGTATTCATCTTACTCCAGTTATATTCAAATATGACTGTATGCCGTCTTTGTCTTAGCAAGGAAAGTAAATGAGTCTGATCATTTGTCTCATGAGTTTAGTAGACCCCTTGTGTAGTTAAGCAGCTATCCCTTAGCTTAATAATAAAAAATAAAAATAAATCCTTTATTTGTATACAAGCAGCAGGCTCATTTAAGGTTACGTTAATTTACACACACACAGTTAATTTACACACACACACACACACACACACACACACACACACACACACACACACGGCTATGTTGTGGATATGATGATGGGGAATAATCCTTTAAAATAGTGTATTTGTTTTTCCACAGATGGGCAAAGGTCACTTTTTGAAGATGTTGCAAAATGATGCTAAGAACACACACACACCAGACATTAAGAAAATGAAATGAAATCAAGCTACTATACTGCTTAGAATTCAATTAGTTCATAAATGATAACCGTGATTACAGTAAGTAGGTATGTCCTTCAGCCCCACTCTCACACCAAATCTCCACTAGATGGTGTCGTAAAGCAGCCAGTCTATTGAGATTGATAGTAGAACGCTATAGCGGGCTCTAGTGGCGCTCGGAGCAGCTGCTTTCACTTCACTTGGTGACGACTCTTTGGGACTGCAGTGCAAAGTGTCTCTTCTCCTGTCAGCGTTCACTGCGGATCAGCAGACTGGACTCAGCGCTATTCAGTACAGCACTCAGAATGTCTCATTTCAAGGACCTCCAAATTGATATTTATTTGACCAAAGAGCCCCATCTGAAAAGGTTTTGTGCCAGGGATGCCCAGAAGAGAAGATCTATGTAAATACAATGCTAAATTGTTCAAAGGTCGAGGGGTGAAGATTGTGTTTATTTTTGTAATCACATTTTGGGCATATTTGTTTGACAGAAAATGTCATATCATGAACGCAACATGCACCCTCAAAGTGAAAGTGCATGTTTAGGGGCCTCTATACCGGGTTACGTCCAAAAGCGCATTCAATTCTGACATTGGGGGGTGCCATAAAACGTCCTAGGGTACTGATGGCTGCAACCCACGACTCACACAGTCCTGGGTAGGCCACCTGGCCTGGCCGATATATGCGCTCCATGGTGCACCCCTTTCTAATTGAGTTTTTTGTTTTTGTTCATCTTTTTGAACGTGAAGCATCATAATTCGCTCATTGCCTCCCTACCCTCACTTATTAGTTAAATGTTTGCTTTGTTGGGTTTTTGCGTTGCGTATTATTTCCAGCAGTTGTATGTAAAAGTCAACATGGCTCTGAATATGCAGATTGCAGAATAGAGACTTTAAATTAGTTTCAGCACATGTCCTATATAGAACAATGGAATCTCCAAGCAGGATATGAGCGTACATACTTTGGTAGGTTGTTCATCCCTCACTTCTCCATATTATTAAGCCTTGGTTTCCATTTGCGTCGGTCTGTCACACACCGGAAATAGCAGGTCTACAATCTCGCAATGCATTGTGGCACGACGTGCTGTGAGCTTATAGATCGGCTATTTTCTATTGCAGGTAGGACATGTAATAATAATTAATAATAATTAAAAAACAAACAAAATGTATGAAACAAAAAAATAAAGGGACCCATAACAATGTGTCCGCAACCCACAAATCGGACCGTAAACAAGGAACAGTGCTTGGGAACCAGTGGTTTCAATAAGCCCCATTGAACTTTGTAACTGCCTGTGGGACAGCTTTTGGGTCCTATTCTGTTTGGTGCCGGACACGAGTTGCTGTTGCCATCTTCCGAGTTAAATGGTAAATGGTGCATTTATATAGCACCTTTATCCAAGGCGCTTTACATAGATTGTGCATTACATTCACACATTCATACACTGATGGCGGTGGAAACCATGCAAGGCACCAATCTGCACATCGGGAGCAATTAGGGGTTCAAGGACACTTCGACACTAACTCTGGGGGAGCCCGGGTTCGAACTGGGAACCTTGTGGAGCAAATTCATGAAAAGAAAGTCACACCCGTGTGAAGTGAGGGGCACTCTTGTCGTTGTACATCATCCAATAAAAATGAATATACTTCTTCATGAATTAAGTTGTCAACTTATGTTATTATCTTTTAACCATGATACAATGTTTGTTTAAAAAAAACAGTGTATCATTCGCCATGATCATGTAAGATGACGACTGAATTTATGTGATTGATATCACATAAATGTATATAAGTCGGGACTTGATCACCCCGGCTGGGTCACCTGAATGAGGGGTATGATGTTCCAGAGACCCGAAACCCCGATGACCTCATCACTGAGGATATCCATGCGATGTTTTTTAGTTATAGTTATATGTGACAACGAGGTATAGAGCGTCGCAGTCCCGCCCCCTTTCATGACGACGCCAGGCCCAGGAAATAATTCCCAATGCATTTTTCCCATAGACATTTCAAAAAGTATTTATTTAAAGACCTTTTAAGCGTCGTACAAAGAAAAAAGGGTTGTAACCTGCCGTTTTCTTCTTCTTTCTAATTATTTGTTCGGCCCCGAAAAATTGTGTTTGTTGTCATGATTTCTCACAACTCGAGTTGGCTTTGTACGACGCTTAAAAGGTCTTTAAATAAATACTTTTTGAAATGTCTATGAGGAAAATGAACGGGGAATCATTTCCTGGGCCCTGGTAGGGGCGGGACTGCGACGCTCTATAGTCTAGTGACCACCGGAGAGACGGGTGACAGCCAGAATGTAGACGTCACCCGGGTGACTGTGACAATGCATTGTGCTCGAAACTTCACAGTCACCTATTTGTGCAAATAAAAGGCACTTATCACTAGCATCTTTGTATACTACTCACCGTTCGGCACCTGCCCAAGTTTGGGTTGGATGTGCATGTCTTTGTACTTTTTTCAATGTGATTTATGATAATAATGTATGATGAATATGTATGATGATAAGAGCGCCCCTCACTTCACACGAGTGTGATTTCTTTGAGAACCGCTGATCCGAACAACGCCGGGCACCACACTCGGTTGCTTTGTCCCAACACAAACATTTAAATGCCCTTGACAATGAATGGACACATACATTGAAGACGAAAGGGAGGACGCAAATTCTGATTGGCCGGAATGCGATGATGTATGATGATTACTTCACTTCATACGGGTGTGATTTCTATACACTATGGTGGCTATTCCATTGGTTCTGTGCTGTTAAATATATGAGAGCATGTTTTGCATATCGTACAAAGATATGCACTGTATGCATGTTTCTGACATGGAAGTCTAGTCTCATGAATAACGTGTGATGAGATGAACAGCTTTGTTGTATCTTTAGGCCTATAGACTCTCCAAAAACTTCATTTGAAAGCCTCAAAGTACAAAGTAGCCCCAAGGAGATGTGGGTATTTCACTGTGAATCATGGTGCCAGAGACTCTCTCCTCCATAGAGTTCAAAGAGTTCATCAACTGAACTTTGTCTTCTTAATTAGTGTTTTTTGTGCTTTTTGAGTTAAACAAGAACTGGAGAGAAAGAGAAAATGGTAATAAATAATGTGTGTTTTCCCCTGAAACATAATCTTGAATCAGTTCAATCAACCAGACTTTTCATTGTATGATCCACTTACTCGTGTCCATGTATTCACGTTAGAATCCAGAAGGTACAGTAGTGCAATCGTCACAAAAACAAAAGACAAGCAAAAAGGGGGAAATAAAAGGGGTCACACTGCTCCTCCTGCCGCCGTGCGACACGCTTTGAGCTTGTAGATCGGCTATTTTTGCTACTTGTGTGTGACATTTACGAAAGACATAATTTACGAAAGATACGAGATTTCTGTCTGGCAGTATATGTAATGTGGCCCTCACCATTGTCAAAGTTGCCCACCCCTGGTTTAGAGTGTAAGATGCCAGGACCGATACGGAAATGAAAGGGAGAGAATCAACACCTGCCTATCAGAGCTTGAGGCTTCATACGGCTACATGGCACGTTTAGGAGAGGGTCTGTGTGCGTGCGTTAGGGCATTAAACAACTAGTCGACTAGTTTACTAGTTTTTTTTTTTTTTTCCCCGATTTGGTAGGCCTCAAGATCAGGTAGATTATAGTTATAGTCACCATGTACACAGTTTTTCAATGTACAAAAATGTATTTCCCAAAAACAAAAAAAAAAGTTTATTTTTTTTATTTTTTACATAATAGGTAGTTAAACAACTAGTCGACTAGTCGAATAGTAAACTAGGCAACTAGTCAACTAGTAAAAATGACTAGAAGTGAATGCCCTAGCGTGCGTGGACCGATCTGTGCCACATTTCTTGTGCACGGCACATTGACACAAAACTAATGAAGTAAATACTCAAATATTTCCAAAGAACTGTTGAACAGTGAGCCGGTGTAAGTAGGCCTAAGGGATGTGTGCTGTTAAGCAGCGGTGGAAAGTGGGCTACATTTATTGAGTAAAAAAAAAAAAAAAGCCGATATACAAGCTCACAATGCGCCGCGATGCGACACATTGTGAGCTTGTAGATCTGCTATTTTATAAAAGATTTTTATACATTTGAATAACTTGAAATATTCTGCACAATGAGAACCTTTACTTTTGGTACTTTAAGTATACATTTTGATGCCAATACTTTTGTACTTTTACTCCAGTACATTTTTTATTCCGGACGTTTACTTGTAACGGAGTAGTTCTACATTGCAGCATTGATACTTTTGAGTACTTTTTACACAGCTGCTGTTAAGACAGCAACCATGTGTCAGCGGTGGTTTACAAGGGAAAATAGAGCAGAGATGCTTCTCCTACTTGCTTGTCTCCGTCTCCCAACGGCCTCCTGGTCCTCCCTCTGCGCCTCCTCCTCCTCCTCCCTAGGGTTGTCACAATTATTACAAAATCGCAATTAGGCCTATTTGAGATAATCGCAATTATTTTGTCATAAATCATTTCCATGTTGGAAGATGTTCATACTGTACGTCAAAAATCACATCATCCCATTCTGGCCAAATCACAATTTGCGTCGATTTCCGTCATCATGGTTTATTTACTTTACATTCATCGATTAAAACAAATAGACCAAGGACTCAGAGCAAGGACCATATTATTTTGAACGTAATGGCCAATAAAGTTTTCTTTATCCTTAAAGGACCACTTCACCACTTTTTAATCTTATCTTCATATAATAGGTACTCACTCCTCACTAATACTCATGATAAAATGGCACAATTTTTTTCTACTCAGTCTGTGTCTCATAGGAGCTGTGGGCAGTTCAGAAACCCGTCCACCAGTGACATCATCGTTAGGCAGATTTGTTTTTTTAATCAATATATTTTTATTTATATTTTCGCATTGCAACTTTTCACTTTCAGGAATAGAAAGCCTGCAGTTTCTATTAGCTTGGATTCCCCATCATGATGATATCACTGGTGGACGGGTTTGAACTGCCCACAGCCCACCTATGAGACACAGACTGAGTAGGAAAAACATTGTGCCATTTTATCATGATTATTACTGAGGACCTACTATATGAAGATAGGTTGAAAAGTGGTCCTTTAAAGATAAAGCGAACTAAAAAACATTGCTAGGATGCAACTGGGACGAATAAAGAAAGAAAACTTTATTGGCCATTACATTAAAAATAATAAGGTCCTTATAATTGCTCCTTGGTCTATTTGTTTTAATCGTGAATGTAATAAACCACGATTTGTTGATTCTCCCCCATGTGTATTATATGTCTGAAGGCTAAAATCACGCAACTTCAATACTTTGATTTGTTTTTTGTCCCCACTGTGACATGATATCCATGCAGTGCACTCTCCAGTGACTGCCAGTGAGTGTGTCCAGTCCAGTCAGACAGACAGTCAGTCAGTGTATAGTAGGCTAGTGTACACTACAGTATAGTAGCCTAGTCCACGGCTCGGCTCGGCTCGGCTCCACTCCACGCACACACCCATAAAACTCTATTACACACACACACACACACACACACAGCTGTGCGGAAGGAAGGAAGGAGGGAGGGAAGGAAGTGACACAGCAGGCGCGCGCAGCACCGTCACGTCACGCGAGAAGGCACAGCCGAGGGAGAAAAAAAAAAAAAAAAACACACACACACACACACACACACACACACAGACAGCTAGACAGCAACAACAAACTGTTATATCTGTGTAATAAAGGCCCAGGCCAGGACATTCTACCTGCAGACAGACATGTCTACCGCCTCCCCCCCGGTTACCAGACTGACGCGCAGCAGCAGGGCTCGGATCGACGGAGTCGTGAGAAGGTGAGGCTCGAACCGCACACGCAACGCGTCTATTAAAAAAAAACAACAATATATAAAACGTCCACGCAAACATTGCCTAGTAGTAGCCTATACCTATACCCCGCGTCATTAAACACGCACTAAAAATGTGTTTCGTTATTCTGGTATTTAATATTCGGCTATTATTATAGGGGGTTGTTTGTTGGCTGTTCTGTGAGACTTTTTTTTTGGAGTGTTTATGAAAGTATCAGCTGTTTGTCACGGTTTGTTTGTTTCTCTCTCCTGGGGCAGGCAGGCTCGTTGTGTTTTGGTTCGTGGGGATCTCTCTCTCTCTCTCTCTGCGTGGAAGAATGAGGAAGTGAGGGAGCCCTGCGAGCCTTGTTTGGGGGGGGGGGGGGGGGGGGGGGAGAGAACAGCTCTACAAGCAACCAACGCGTCCCCAAGCGACGCGTTGGTACTAGGTAGCTTGTAGATCTTTATCTCTCTCTGTCTCTCTCTCTCTGACCCGAGGGAGAGTACAGCACAAGAAGAGAGCCACACAACACAAGACAACTCTCTCTGGCTGCATAATATCCTCATACTGGGTCTGGGAGTCGGTCACAAAACAAGCCTTCTTTATCAGGAGCGACATGACATCTATTTGGATCAATCACAACTATTGTTTTTCAAGAGACACGCATATAATGTGCCAACACAAGAGATACCATGCAGTCATTTACAGGCATCTCTTATTTACTTGGTTTCTGGTAGCACATGTCTAGCTTTTTAGGCTATCTCAGTGATTGTCAACCCCTTTTTTCTTCTTCTTTACAGTCAAGGAAACCCCAATTTAATATACATTAGTCCATGGACCCCTATCTCTGGGATGACCCAAACATTATTATACTGTTTAATAGACTTGATTTGGTCTGATGTCTGTCGTTGGTCCAGAATTCCTATACTGTCTAGTCTATGTAATCAACAGTGAAACTCTGATCAAAATACTTATAATTAATCATTTTTCAAGATAAACTGTAAGTCGTTTATAGCTGCGGACCCCTTGGAACCCCCTCAAGGACCCCTGGGGGTCCCCCAGAGAGCCAAATGTGGTCTGTCAGTGAATCAATAGGATACAGCATTTATTGTATCTTGTCCCAATGTAGCATGTTATGTCCCCTTTTGGTACGACTTTTGAGGACAGACCACTGTCCTTGGCAAACTATGTTGATTTTGTTTAGTTTACAATGACACTGTTGGGCTATGTTTGTTTTGCATAGGTTTGTCCTATACCTATGTTGTATTTATAGGGGTTTAAATTAATATTCATGTGGGACGTGTTGACCTTGTAACGGTTGCCCTGAAACTCGTACGTCTTATATTAGCGACACACAAATGTTAATTTATTCTATTGACTTGAATTGTTTTTGATTGTAGGATATGAATTCCTGTGAGTATGGGGAAAATCGAGACGGAGCGATGCTCGAAAAAGGCAAGTCTTTCAAATGAGTATTTATCACCTGGTTAAAATATAATTCCTATGGCATGCATTTCTTTCTTTTTGGGCATGGACAGATTCGTGCAAACAGAGTGGTTTTGTAGACGAACAGATAAACTGGCTACTCCTTTGCTCCCCGTTTCAATTAGGGTAGAAGGATAGTATGGAATAATATTAATACAGCATGTAAGAGGTCTGTGTTGTATATTGTAAAAGGGAAATAAACCACTGACTGGTTGTAAAACAATTAAACAATATATATACTGTAATTTAATTGCAATACTTACAATACGTTTACTGTACCTCAGCTTTCTAGCCATGCGAGGGGGCATCCGGCATCTTTATTATGTGAGGATTGAATCACTACATAGTCAGACACCGAGGAGGATGAGAATAAGATGAAAAAAGTGTCATAATAAACATATTATAACATAATTCCATACTGTCAAACTAAGTATAATGTTTAGTATCTTTGTTAGTAACGTAATCAAAGTCTTCGGCATGCTGGCTTGTGGTGGACATTTTTGTCAAAATTCTATTTTTGCCATGGACATACAAAATTAATACACAAAACACATAGGCCCTAAATGACCATTACAGGTCTGTAACTCTGTGAGTGTAGAGTGTCTAGAGTTATTGGGGTCCTTGACAATAAAACATTTGAGAACCGAATACATATCGGCCTCATGTCCACCAAAAGAACCTTGGTTCTAGAACTGGTTCCGTTTCTAGATTCCTCAGGAACCGGTGCTTTCGCGGAACCGGCATCCGGTTGTTGGTTCCAGTTTCGAACCAACTCTCTGAACTGGTTCAACATTAGGTGGGGGGGGGGGGGGGGGACCTGAACTAGCCCATTTAGACCTGACGTCGAAATTTTTAAAATATTTCATGTCAAGGACCCCAAAAACTATATGTAATATGCCTCCGCCCCCCATCTGAAAATATGTTGTTCCAGCGACCTCCCCAGAAGCAAAGATGTGAGTTAAAATGTAATAATATATATTCAAAGATTTGAATTTTCACGATTTTCTTCCAAAAATAGCAGACCTACAAGTTCATAGCGCGGCACTCGGTGCCGCGCTATGAGCTTGTAGATCTGCTATTTTTCAATAGCTAAAGTATAACATAATGCTTTAAATAAAACACCAAAAGGGGTTCCCGCCCAAAATGGGCTAGTTCAACCCCGTTGGAAAAGGGGCCATTGTGTCACAGTGAACTGGAGACTGACATTTAGTAATTGGGTCTCATGATCAAAATGAGGACATTATAATGGTGTATAAAAAAACTATAGCTTTTTGCCACGGACGAGGCCAAGTCTTGCCGTGTGCGTACGTACATACTGTACGTACATGTTGATGACCCCTGCAACACAGTGACGACTCATGCTTTTGTTTTTGTTCTTTACAGAGGAAATACTCATCATCCCAGACATCAAGGAGGAGAAGCCGGTCGTGGAACTCGATGGAGGATCTCCGTGTGTCACAGAGGCTGCTAAACGGACATCTGCGGAGATGGGCTCCGACACTAACCAGTCCACCAGCACCAAGAGAGTCAAAGCCTCAGGCCAGGTACAAACGCCGTGCTCTGTGTCCTAGTAAACTGTTGACATTAAAAGGAGAATTCCATGCTAGAAGGCTTTTTTACCTTTCTCACCTTTCTTTGTAGTCATTACATCCCCACCAAAGAGGTCCAGGTCTTTTTTTGTGCAAAAACTCCTTATTGGCTATTTCCCCTACCATAAGCCTTCAATGAATTGCATTGAATTGAATGGGAATTGAATGGGGCTATGGGGTAGTAGTAAAGTGTGCCGCTTGGGATATTATTTACATTATGAAGAGAGGATATATACAAAAAAAATATAATTAGCACAACACCCCATAGCCCCATTCAATGCTCATTCAATTCAATGCAATTCATTTAGGGCTTATGGTAGGGGAAATAGCCAATAAGGAGCTTTTGCACAAAATAACACCTGGACCTCTTTGGTGGGGACGTAACAACTACAAAGAAAGGTAAGAAAGCATTTTAGTATGGAATTCTCCTTTAAGACCTGGGGCCGATTCTACAAATGTCTTCTAAAAACTAACGGCTGTTCTGAAAAACCTATGTTGCTATATATGGTGGCTGTCGCGCAGAAACCTCTTATCTCCATGGTTTTTTTTTACTTGCTGTGTTTTTTTGTTGCTGTAAATTAGTGCCTTATTTGATCATACTAACCACAGTGTCACACAAAAGCATCAAATGTAGCAGATCCACATGCTCGAAACGTGGCACAAAGATCATAGATCTGCTACTCTTGCTAGTTTTGCATTTGAATTCTGAAGAGTAACAGTTTTGGACATACAGTAGGCCTACAGTTGGGTGCCACCGATATTGTCCCTTATCATTTGACCCATTTAGGCCTGACCTCAAATTTTTAAAAAATCCTTCTAAATCCTCCAGTTTTCTGAAATAAATATTTTCACGATTTTTCAAAAATAGCAGACCTACAAGCTCGTAGCGCGCCACTCGCTATGAGCTATGAGCTTGTAGATCTGCTATTTTTCAATAGCTAAATTATAACATAATGTTTAAAACACCAAAAGGGGTTCCCGCCCAAAATGGGTTAACTGTCCTTTTGCGCAGATCACGCAAACCTCAGCAAAAAGAAAAGGACAATATCGATGGCCTCCAACTGTACAGTAGGCCTATGTGGTTTCCACCCGACAGATATATAGTGTAAAATATACTATGGGCTATATCTTGCGCCACCCCTTAACCCTTATCCCTAAACCGATTTTGCCATTTTTTACTATTTAAAAAAACCTTTTAAAATAGTTCAAATAGCCGATCTACAAGCTCACAATGTCTCGATGTAGATCGGCTAGTTGAACTATTTTAAAATGTTTTTTTAAAATAGTAAAACATGGCAAATTAGTTTAGGGATAAGGGATAAGGGTAGCGCAAGATGGAGCCCTATGTATTACTCGGACCACTTGTACTTCCACTATTCTTTATTTGGTAACAGTTTAGATTAGGTTTACATCACATATATTTAGCCCATTAAAACCGGAGGAAGCATCAGTGTCATTTTAGGTTTTTGAATTGGCTATTCAAAAATTGCACATCTACAAGCTTTGTGCCGCGCTTCGTGCTTGTACCTCTGTTATTTTTTTAAAAATCTTGAAAGTTTGATAACTACTGATTTGGAAGGCATTTTGTAGAATCGGCCTCAGGGTCTTAATGGTTTAAATGGTGTGGCCCTTCTTTGATCAACCACAATGCGTGTGTCATTCCTCCCGTCCAGACCTTCCAGCAGTTGGTCGAGGAGAGCAGCCGGCATGAGCCTTTATGCCTGACCACGGGCGGAGACGTGAAAGACTGCGACCAAGAGAGATCCCGAGCGTCCTACCGAAAGCCTCTGTTCAGCATCTCTCACAGGATCACGGAGAAGAAGGCCACGGCCAGCATGGAGCAGCAGCATGGCGGTCTGGGGACAGGGCAGCGAGTCGCCTCCAGCGGCATCCTCTCGCCCACACTCCTCCACACCGGGGAGAATGGCCTCTTGGAGGCGTTCCCCGCCGCGGGCACTCCGGGCCACGATTCGCCGACGGACTCCTCTGGCCTTTATCCGCTGATCGAGAAGATGTTCTTCATCCTCAACACGCTGAACTCCAGCATGACGCAGCTGCACAGCAAGGTGGACCTGCTGTCCCTCGAGGTCCTGCGGATAAAGAAGCAGATCAAGCCGACGGAGATGGCGACGGAGTTCCAGCCTCCCCCGGAGTACCTGTTGACGAGCGACGAACTCGGCCAGCTGATGGAGCAGACCTCCAACGCCGGGGAGCTGGGCTGCCGCCTGCTGGTGCACCTATTCCCGGAGCTGTTCAAAGCCAAGGAGTGCGCGGACGGCTGCGTGGCCGGCAAGAGAACGCTGGACTCTCTGCATCTACAGCTGATCCGCAACTACGTCGAGGTGTGTTTCCCCTTGGTCAGGAACCACAGCGTCTGGCAGGAGGAATGCCTCCTGCAGATAAATGACTTCTTTAATCGCTTTTGGGCCCAGAGGGACATGGAGGGCGCGCGGCTGTGCAGGAAACAGGCGGCCGCTTGTGTCGCGATAAAGCCCGAGCAAGAGGACCAGCTCTCCGTGGACGGACAGCAGCACAGCCTGGCTGTGCCTGACTTTACCGTCGACGCGCAGGTCACGGAGGACCTGGACGAGTTCTCTTCCCCGGAGGACTTTGTGATTTTCCTCCTGCACCGACTCTTCCCCGAGGTTTTTGAGGAGGGGAAAATGCCAGAGGGCGGTTTTAGTAGTGTAGGGCAGCTGATTTTGGACTCGGACAGGATGGAAGTAATAAGGAAGTATATGGAGGCAAATTTCCCCGACGTGCCAGAGGATAGCTGGCTCCAGGTCTGTATTCAGCGTATGGAAGATGCACTCGAGGGACCCCATAGTAATGGCAACGGGAGCGAACCGGACAATATCAACGATGAGAGCTATGACCTGGCCAGCCATCCTGAAGATGTTTCTATTATCAGGGTCTCCGACCTGTGTGACTATGACAGGCCCAGTCGGAGGTCCAAAAAGTCCCTGCTTGCGCCAGTGGATTTTGACAATCTGGAGATCCCTCCACCAGACTTCAGTGCTCCTCAGCAATATCTGCTGTCCAGGGAACAGCTGAAGAGCAATTATGACTGTAGCTTGTCCATCGGGAACTTTGCCTCTCGCCTGTTGGTGC
This sequence comes from Electrona antarctica, assembly GCF_951216825.1. Classification (NCBI taxonomy): domain Eukaryota; kingdom Metazoa; phylum Chordata; class Actinopteri; order Myctophiformes; family Myctophidae; genus Electrona; species Electrona antarctica. The sequence continues at coordinate 41,711,681 of NC_136799.1, forward strand.
TGATGTTCCCCGAGCTCTTTACGCAGGAGAACGCGCGGAAGCACTACAACTGTAGCGGCTCCCTGGGGAAGAAGCAGCTGGATCCCGTTCGCGTGAACCTGATCCGTCACTACGTGCAGTTACTGTACCCACGAGCCAACAACGACAGAGTGTGGATGTTGGAGTTTGTGGGCAAGCTCGACGAGCGCTGCAGGAGACGGGACACGGAACAGAGGCGGTCGTATCAGCAGCAGCGCAAAGTCTACAGTCAAGAGTCGGAGCAAGACGCCGGGGACTTTGTCTGCCAGGTGAACCATCTCAATCAGATTCCGGACACTAGCCTGCGAGAGGACCCAGAAATCCCCTCCCTGCCCCCCGAGAAAAGCAGCAAAGACTTTTGCAAAATCCCTCTCGAGGAACTTAAGGTGTCCATGCCCGATTTCCCCGTTCCGTCGGTCTACATGCTCTCGGACGCCGAGGTGCGCGAGATAGTCCAGCAGAGCCTCTCCGTTGGGAATTTCGCGGCGCGCCTGTTGGTGCGGCTGTTCCCCGAGCTCTTCACCCAGGAGAACCTGCGGCTCCAGTACAACCACTCGGGGGCCTGCAACAAGAAGCAGCTGGACCCCGTGCGCCTCCGGCTGATCCGCCACTACGTGGAGGCGGTGTATCCCGTGGATAAGATGGAGGAGGTGTGGCACTACGAATGTGTGCCGAGCATCGACGAGCGCTGCCGGCGCCCCAATCGCAAGAAATGCGACATACTGAAGAAAGCCAAGAGATCAAGCACTGTGTCCTAGTGCAGGGGTCTTCAACAACAGGGGGTCCTCAGAGTCAGTAAAATAAAACAGGGGGTGGGGGGGGGGCAAATCTTTGTGTGAAAAGATTTGTGGGTTTATCTTTTTTACATTAACCACTTTAACCCGAGCATCTCTATTCTGAGGAGAACTTTAGAATAAGAGCGAATCTACAAGCTTACAACACCTCGCAGCTCGAGGCGTCGTGAGGTTGTAGATCTGCTATTTGTGGTTCGTGTAGAGGGAAAAGGAGCCAAGGTCATCAAGTATTGAGGGTTTATGTGGTTAAATGTTAAATTAAATAAACAAACTATTAATTTACGCAACACTGATGACAGTGCTGTCAAACAAGTCTATGAAGCTATCGATGAAATCTATGAAAATTATTAATCTATGAAACTATTTTATACAAATTATGTAGTGGGGGTCCCTGCTTCATCTCTCTCTCAGCTAAGGGGTCCTTGGCCTGAAAAACGTTGAAGACCCCTGTCCTAGTGAAACTACTTTTGCTGTTAATCAACACTTTTTTTTTTCTTATCATGAAAATAAATTGCACAGTACATAAGCTGAAGTTAAAAGTTAGACTTTTACAAACTTGTCCTATGTAGGATGAAGCCAAGCAGTTATGGGTTTTCATCAAGTACTATTTTTTTGGTCATACTTTACATTATGACTACAGCAGTAGATGTTGTAGTTTAGTCTTATTATTGTTGGAAAGAGTTAATAAAAAGCTTTTATTTATATCATGCCAAAACCGTCACTTTTAGCTTATCTAACATACCGTGTTAACTGTTGTAGCCTTAAAGACAATAACAATGTTAGCTAATAACATAGATCACACAGCGAACATATGGATAGAAATTGATCTTTCCATTGCATTAACTGACGTAGCATTGTGCCACCACTGTTTCAATAACAATGTGCTTATGTTATACCTTCTTATAGAAGTTTATATTATATGAAAAACAATTTAACCATGACAATGGCTCATGATAACCTATTTCTAATAAAATCACATTTATAAATTCAAGATATCATGGTGGAAGCTTTTATATCAAAGTGTCTTAAAAGCAGTGGTTCTCAAAGTGGGGTCCTTGGGGGGATTCCAGGGGGTCCCCAGCTAAATTTGTTACGCACTTTGTCCATATTTTATATGTTGGCTATTCAAAAACATCAGATATACAAGCTCAGTCACTTCGTGCCGCACTGTGAGCTTGTACATCTACTATTTTTTAATATATCTGCTGTCCGGAGGAAACCTCATAACTCCAAAATGTTCATTTTTCAGGAAAATGAAAAATATACGTTTTTAAGGAAATTAATAAAACCTTATATTTTTTAAACGATGCAATACTGCCTCATCAAAGTTGGTGTTGTGACTTTAGATATTGTCAATTACTTGCATGAGAAGGAGAGGTGGTGGAGTTAGCAATTTTAGCAGACAGTTTGCGGGTCCAATCGAGTTAAGAGTTTTTGTCCAATGCGTTTTTTACTACTTTCCATTGGTTCAAAATTCTCGAAACAACACACAGACGTGTGAAGGGTGTTCAATAGCACTGATTCATGGAATATATAAAAAAAATGGAGTTATGAAGTTTCCTCCGGACAGCAACGGATATATTTTTTAATCTTCCCCCGTGGCCAAATCCATATTATTTTGGGGGTCCTTGACATGAAAAGGTTTGAGAAAGACTGCCGTAAAAGACCCGTTAGTGTGTACAATCATCACATGGGGGTGACATTCCAGGCATACTCAAACCTTTTAGGTACACCTACTCCTAACGTCACACGTCGTGTGCCTTTAACCATGTAGTCTTGTAGGTAGGGTACTACTAGCCTGGGTAAACCCCTCCCCCCTTGCCAGATTTGCATTCTGCCTGCGGGGAATGAAATGTTGTCCAGCAGGGGGAGTGGGTTTACCCAGGCTAGGGTACTACTGCTATGAAAAAGAGTTTGAATCGCTTCCAGTCATTTGAATGTCTGCCATTGCTTTTAAGTGGTGACACATTTGAAGTCCCCTGTTCATTTAACTCGGTGTACACATGGACCCATAAAGGGTCCATCCACATACAGGTCTGTGTGCACTGCGCAAAAAGCATGGAATACGGATGTGTATATTACAGGAAACTCCCGTTAAACTTTCCAACAAACTCCGGTAAACTCCCGAATTGTACCATCACACCTGTATATTACTGTATATGCCTGCTAAACTTGAGGTTTACCTGATGGAGGGGAAAGGAACTGGTCGGAATAACGTGTTCCTTCCACGCGCTACGTCCGGCCAGGGAAATCCCCCCCCGTCAGGTGAAAAGAAGCAGCTTGGACTCCTCATGCATGGAAGGAGGCATGAGGTCAGTCCGCTGCCCCCCCAGGTTGGCAGAGGAAGTGTAGCGCCCAGGATTACATTAGATAATTGGCACTGGGACATAAATAAATAAATAAAAAAGATTTACGGGCAAATTTAGTGCCCATAATTGCCCGTTAACTCCTCCTTTCACGCAGTGTAAATTAACACTGACTTTACAGTGCACTGTATTCTACTTTGCTTGGAGGAAGGATGGGTCAACCTTTCTAAGGAGGGGGGGGGGGAGGGGGAGTTCAAGCTTTTTATTCTGATAGTCAGTGTTACTTACTACATTTACTCAAGTTATTTTTGAGGTATGTTTGAGTGGCACAGCTGTGTGTGTCTGTCCCTATGTATGTTTGTCCGTTTCAGTACGGATAGCTGCAACACCGTTGGATGACCAAGAAAGAGTGGCCACTTCTACAAGCTCACAATGCATCGCAATGCGATGCATTGTAAGCTTGTAGATCTGCTAATTTCAAAAGATTTTAAATACACATTTGAAAACTTGTGAAATGGGACATTCTGCTCGAGTAAGTAATGAGTACTTGAGTACTCATTACTTACTCGAGTACATTTTGACAGAGAATGTCTAGATTGCAGTATTGATACTTTTACGTGAGTAAAAAGAAAAGTGTACTTTTTCCACCACTGCTGATAGTAATCATTGATTAATTAGTCTGTTCATCAACGGGGCTCTCCAGCTATTTTATTTAATAAACAGAACATACAATTTCAGGTGGGTGGACTATTTCAACCAATCAGAAGAGAGTACCCATTTATCAGCTTACATTTTATAGTGTTCCAGTTCCAATTTTGTCTGCTCATGTCTTTGTGTCATCACTTCCGGTATCCCGACCTGTAAATACATTTCCTGTTTACTGAAGAGCTGGAGAACCAGGGAGAGACCGGTTACTGAACAAACACTTTTTGATTAGTATCACAATACAAAGCTATTTAACACTTAATTTAACCCAAAGAAATCACACCCGTGTGAAGTGAGTGGTGCAACTGCGTGTGGGGGTCCCCGGTTGGGGGGTTCCGGAACATCCAGACCCCGGGGTTCCGGGCCGGTTTCGGCGTGCAGAAATTAGAGAGTTACCGTGTAGGGGTCCCTCTACTGTACCCTCTACTGTACTGTACTGTACTTTCACACCCAAAATCATCATATATATATATATAGTTAATATGTGCGTGTGTGTTTGTGTGTGTTAGGTTGCGCACAGGTGGTGAAAAACAACCATGCTGTTTCCGTGCTCAGACCCAGCCAGCCACACACACAGCTCCGTAAGGGAGTGGTGCAACCACTCAAAAATATATAACATACCTATGGTCACTGTCAGGTGTCCAAAACTGGTAACTTTTCAAGAAATGGAAAAAAAACAAATGGATCCAATGTCGTTATTAAGCCATACACTCATGTTAATGCATGTCATTGGTTCAATATTTATAACCACTTTAAATTAAGACATTTGCAAAAAAAATAGCAGCTCTACAGACTCGCATCGACACATTGTGAGATCCTAGATCGGCTATTGTTGCTACTTTGACACCATAGTACAACAAAGTAGGACATTCATTTATGAAAAAAAAACAACAACCACAACAATAGTGTTGGCTGGGGCTCCCGCTGGCCTGGCAGTCCAGGCCACACACACAGTATAGGCTGACAGCGTGCCGGGGGTTCGAGTCCCGATCCCGACGACCTTTGAGGCGTGTCATTCCCACAATCCCACTCTCCCCGTTTCCTGCCTATCTCCACTGTGTCCTATGGGGATGACCTTTTTCGAGGAGCCTGGGAGTCGATGGTCGCTGAGGGGGCGCTTGTTTTACAGGTTAGGGTTAGGTTTAGGCATAGTTTTACCGAGGTTAGGTTTAGGGTTTAGGCATCGTTTTTGTGAGGTTAGGGTTAGGTTTAGGCATAGTTATAGAACACCGCCCTACTAGTAGTAGCAGGCGCTGTAAAACAAGCGTCCCATCAGCGCCCATCGAAACCGAGGCTCTGCGTAAAAGGTAGTCCCGTGTCCTATAAGTAAAAGGCAGAGAAGCCCCCCCAACATATCTTTTAAAAAAAAAAAGAAGATATATTGTTGGCAGTATCAGTATAGATGGCTGTGGGTAAACAAACACCAAAGGTCAGATGCAAGCGTCAAACTAACACAGAGAGCCCAAGAAGACAGCATTTTGAACTTTTCAACGGCTCAGTGCATGTTTATTGGAGTATCCCTACAATCCCATTCAACATGAAAAGGTAGACATGACATCCAGAGTGAACAGAAGTTTAGTCTTGGCCCACTGCCCAATGTCAAAACTGACATGTTAATGTCAGTTTTGACATTCCCTATTTTGACATGCCATTACAGGTTCATATTTTCAAGAAAATGTCACATTTTCAAATATATATATATATTTTATAGAAAAAATAGCCAATCTACAAGGTCATAATGCATTACACTGCCACACATTGTGAGCTTGTAAATAGTCTATCTTCGCTGGTAGTTCGCTATATACTGTTGGGCCTTACGTGCTTTAAAAACTAATCCGCAAAACAGGTCCATCATAACATAACCATTGCACTATATAATTCCTTCCATATTGGATCCAAGGTGTGTGAAGATGATCCGTCGCCATGCTTTAATTTTGATGGCATCCATTTTCCACTAACATTTTGTCCCTTTCTGTGGCACTGGTATCATAGTTCAATGGCAAAATTCACGACTTGAAGGCGACCGCCTTGGACAGTTCTATGCGTTTCCAGCGCCTCAAAGCAACTTTGTACTTGTCTCCATCGTTGGTTTCACCCAATACCTTCTTGAAGACCACCCGCATTAGAGTAACAGTGTCTTGGTTTTCTGCCAGTACCAGGTCCAAAGTGTCTCCCACTTTCACCTGAATGAAAAACACAAGTTGCCATGAGTAATTTAAAGTGCATGGATTTACATACAACAAATAAATCATAGTATTATGTAGAAAGTAGGCTCCCATACAAATGTAGTTATCAAACAAAACTCACCGATTTACTCTTCTTGGTGAGTTTTTGTCCATTTAGCCTCAGCTTGTTGCTATAGAAGGCATCTTCAATTTTACTGTATCAGACAAAACAAACATGGTTAGTCTCTCTGGGTTGGTGATTCTCAAAGTGTCCCCCCCTCCCCCCAGGGGTCCTTGAGGGGGTTCCAGGGGGGTCCCCATCAAAGATGAAGAACAGCTTAAGCAACTTAAGCCCCACAGCTGCTCGGAAAAAGCCAATATGCAAGCTCACAATGTGTCGTGAGCTTGTAGATCGGCTATTTCAATTAAATCTGATCTTGTCTTGTGAGGGTCCATGGCGCAAAATATTGCTTATCTTATTAAAAGAGTTCAGGTACATAATACATATCGTTTCTGTCGGTTGGAAACCTCATTACTTTTCAGGATTCAAATTCAAAAATAGCAGATCGACAAGCTCAAAACGCGGCGCTTCACACCGTGTGTCGAGCTTGTATATCTGCTACTGTTGATGCTTTTGTGTGACGCTGTAGTATGATCAAGTAGGGCGTTAATTTACGAGAGAAAAAAAACACAAAAAGTAAAGAAAATTAAAAAAAATTAAGATAAGATAAGAAGATAATAGTAAGAGAAATCTATGCAAATCTGGGAATTAAATCGTTACCAAGAAATTTCTTCACTAATGTGTTTCTAAAGGTGTCTAATAACATGTACTAAAAGTTTGAAATTCAACTCCCGTGGGAAATTGAGTTATTAGCATAATATGCATAATATGCCCATAACATCCTATATAAGGCAAAAAAGTCAAAATTTCATCATTCTTTAAGTAACATGTGACATATGAAACTAGGGTGTTTGCATGATTCTGAATCCATTCCAAGCATTAGTTTTGCACAAAAAACACTCCTTGGGAGGAAAACGGCCACACAAACGTGATGAGGTCAGCACATTTGGTCAAGTGGATATGGCCTAATTTAGCCCAAGGAGTGTTTTTTGTGCAAAACTAATGCTTGGAATGGATTCAGAATCATGCAATCACCCTAGTTTCATATGTCACATGCTACTTAAAGAATGATGAAATTTGGACTTTTTTGCCTTATATAGGATGTTATGGGCATATTATGCATATTATGCTAATAACTCAATTTCCCACGGGAGTTGAATTTCAAACTTTTAGTACATGTTATTAGACACCTTTAGAAACACATTGGTGAAGAAATTTCTTGGTAACGATTTAGTTCCCAGATTTGTCAAATACCTGATAAAATGCCCTTACTATAAGATGAATTGATAAGAACTAACATACTGGTGATTATAGGTGGATAACTTTCAAAGCGGGTGTTCGAGAACTAGGTACAATGAAGACAACATACACTGAAAATGTGTGTGTGTGCGTGCATGCACCACTGCCATGCACTCACTCACTTGCGTGCCATGTCCTGGCCTGCCTTCAGGACGAGGTCGAAGCGGAACGAGAGGACATGTTTCTCCAAGTCCTTGTAGTCTTTGGGCAGAGCGGGGTCCTCCTCGGCCTCGTAGTCGCTGTCGCCCGCGTCCCGCTCGTCCTCGCTGTCCTCCGCCTCCCGCGGCGTCGCCTTCGCGTCGCCTTTCTTCTTGTTGCTTTTGAAGCGCAGCTGCTGGACGCACCAGCTCCTCACGCAGTCTCTGCTGCGGACGGCAGGCCTGTGACTGCTATACAGCCATGGGACCATAATGAACATTTCATTTCACCATCGTTGGTAAAATAATTGCAATTAACGGTATTGCTACTATTGCCGCGATACTGCAAATATCGTTGCTGTCGGGCAGAAACCTCTTATCTCCATGTTCTAACTTGTTGTGTAAGTTAATTAATGTCCTACTTGATCATCAGCAAAAGTACAGTAGCAGATCTACCCAATGGCGATTTACTACTTTTTACTGTTTTTGAATTTGAATCCTGACAATTGTCTGTCCTAATGAAGGTCTAATTGACTGAAACGTCGACCTAATAAAGAGCAACATTTTGGCAAGTGTCCGACAGTGTGCGGGACCTTTTCTGTTTTTCAAAGATACCCTTTTTTAAATCCTGATAAGTAACAGTTTTGGAAATATGAGGTTTCCAGTTCCACCCAACAGAGATGATATGCACACATCCGCCTGGGTGACAATGACAGCAGACTGCTAGGCTAGCGCTGGCGCTTTGGTATGGGGAGTCAGATCAACATATGGAATGAATTCTGTACTGGTACATGGTCATGTTTCACCTTTGTTCTCTGGACTGGTTGTTAGACTTCCGAGCTCTGGTAGAGCAACCACACGAGCCTCAACAAGTGGAAACTGTACTGTTCCCAGGTGTAACAACTCATTCGGACAGTCTGCCTTCTCAGTAAAGGGAGCAAACCTAAATTCTTTTCGCTCCTATGCCACCAAAATGTGGAACGCCCTACCAACTGTCATTAAGACATGCGAATCCCTTGACTCCTTCAAAACCGCTCTCAAAGGGCACCTACGGATGGCTGCAATTCGAAACTGGCCCCCGTAAAATCTGAATCCCCCCCCCCCCGCCCCCCCCTTTTTTCCCCTCACTGTATATATTTCTTTTCCCTTTTTACCTCCTTTTTGATGAATTCTTTTTTGATGAATTCCTGTTCTGTCTATAGAAGTGTCTATTTGTACGTCTCTAAATGTTTTGATGATTTGAACATGGTGGACCCTGTTGGAAACAAGTGTAATGCTTAATTGGGTCGTCCACTCACAGTTAACAGCCTTTGTATTGAGTTTGTGCTTGAAATGTACTGTAATTCTGCAAACTGTTAATAAATTCTTCAATCAATCAATCAATCAAACCTATGGAACTCTTTGCCTACGGTTCTAAAATTAGAGACGGATGGTAACGTGTTCTACAGAGGACTCAAACTATGGTTGAAATCAAATCAACTGTGTTCACATGTATAGCTTGAGTTACTAGAGTGATTATGTTTACTTGTGTATTTGATATTATGTAATGGGTACTGTAATTTTGCTGTAAATATTATTAGAATGTATAATGTTTTGTATTTGATTGCGTGTTTTGTTTTTTTTAAACTAAAATTGTATTTTTTAGAAAAGTCTCCTGTGGACAAGTGGTGAAAATTAGCACATGTGCTAACACACTGTAAATGATGCATCTACAATTTGTACAACTGTGCAATGAGCAATGCAATTGTTATGACAATATCAAATAAATAAACATAAACATAAACATATATGAAGCGTGTCTTGAGTGTACAGTGTACCGGCCCTTAATTTTCTGGCCTGTTGAGAACTCTAGTTTTCGCCGGCTGCCGAGCGTGGCTGCATTAATAACTGGGGCAGGCCCGTCTAGAGTTTAAATGGACGGGTATCAGTCAAAAGGGAGACATCGAAGAGGAAGGATGGATGGCGATGGCGATGGATCAACATATGGAATGTCAGAACAGGTTCTGACATGCAGTATATCCATATATGGAGATCTAAGGGTTTGAGGTTTGAAGTCAGATGTAGAGTTGCAGGCCAATATTGATGACATCAGGGATCTCCATATATGGGCTTAATTGCGACAGCAGGTCGTATTTACTATGACATCAGGGATCTCCATACCTGATGATGTCACAAGACCTGGGCACCATGTATGGGGGCTTTCCCATGTATGGGGATTTTGAGTGATACACTGACTCAGACTGACAAAAATGTACGATTTCAGGTCACAATAACACATACAATTCAATATAAATAAAGCTCAGTCGCATCACAAGGTATATGACCAGATAAAGGAGGGGGATATTAAGTAAAACATTTGAGTACTTTTGCCATCAACGCGCGACAGTAACCCGCTAATCGTACCGTCCCGTCGTCCCTCCCTACCTGTGAGCGCTGCCCGACGTGAGGAACGGCGAGGAGCCCCACAGCTGCCGTGTGTGTATGGTCCGGGGACACCACGCGGCGGGCCGCAGCCCCCCGAGGCCGGGCGTGAGCAGGTGGCGGGGGCTCAGTCGTCCCAGTTGCCTCAGTGTCAACGCCTGGACCACAAGGTTCTGCATGCTGGACGAGTTCCACCCAGTGGCTACAAACACACATGATAGACACATAGTCACGTGAATCGTTTATTTATTTTTTTCATTTTTTTTTTATTGATTGATTGAATTAAATACTTTTATTAGCAACTTCAAGCCTGTTAACAGTAACTATTAAATAGCTCGAACCAGTGCTGGTTATTTAGTTAGGACCCGCTACAGTGGTGTTCGATACGAACTTAACCGGGATGTAGAAACCTCTACTTCAATGCTCTACGAGTTGCTTAGCCATTAGCCAGATATTCTGTCTCATCTAGAAGACTCGTGCCAAAAGTAATAGAAGCTATTCAAGGTATCTGGGTTGTAAGGCCAAACACCTTGGTTCGTATGTGTTGACATGTTGGAGATACTGCGTGCGTTGCTTGGTATCTGAGGTTTAGAGGCTGGGATCTGCCTTTTATGATGCGTGCAAGTCTAGTGTCACGATGGTTATCACCACTGTGTATATCCATCTTTGGGGTTTCTACACTAATCTGATGTCAGCGCAGAATATCAACGTTGTCTCCATATATGGGACTATAGGTTATCCCCATATATGGAGCTCTAAGTAAAAGCCTTCGCAACAAAGGTAAATCAGCTTAGTTTGAATTTTAAAATGACTGTACCAGAGTACAGTATCAGTATGCCATTGTCACAGTATATGTAGCCCCTCTCGGAACCCTACGTTAAAGTTTTCTGACATTTGGAGGACTTTACACGTAGGGTCCCTCTCCAGTTCGTAAGCCCACAATAGGACGCATCTGTACATAACCTCCGTTGCGGCCGTGCTGCGCTTTTTTGATTGGGGTTAGATGTTTCAAAAGAAGCATATAGGAGCTATAGGAGACAACGGAAACGTCGGAGAATTTTCCTTTGGCGCAGAAGCCGTTAAGTATTTTGTTTGACCGTTTTGGCAGCTCTGAAATTCTCTCTTCCTTCCTTCCTTGATTTCCTTATTGACATCCCATTGTACCGCCTCCAGCAGGTTGGCTAGCTGCACGTCCCTACGTTCCTGCCTCTGATTGCTCTGTCGCCACTGTAGCCAGTGTCGATGCTGGAGGCAGTACAATGGGATGTCAATAAGTAAGTCAAGGAAGGAAGAGAGAATTTCAGAGCTGCCAAAACGGTCAAACGGCTTCTGCGCCAAAGGAAAATTCTCCGACGTTTCCGTTGTCTCCTATAGCTCCTATATGCTTCTTTTGAAACATCTAACCCCAATCAAAAAAGCGCAGCACGGCCGCAGGTTATGTACAGATGCGTCCAATTGTGGGCTTACGAACTGGAGAGGGACCCTACGTGTAAAGTCCTCCAAATGTCAGAAAACTTTAACGTAGGGTTCCGAGAGGGGCTACAGTATATGTAACTTAACTTTTATTGTGGTCACTGCCACTGAAAGTTAACTGTATAGAAGGAATGGAAGCTAACAGCTTAAGCTATCTATTAACTAGCCCTGAAACATGACTGCCATGATAATCATCATGACAGTCATGACGCAACTGCAGCCTGTTTTACGCGATCGCTACATTTACAGTCCAAACGTGTATATAAACATTCCGTTTTCAAATATAAAGTACTCAAAATTTGTCCCACGGGTGTTAGAGATTTGTTGGTACAGCGATTAGCATTGCTGCATCCCGCGTTGTTTAATAAAAAGCATTTTTATCCGAGCTGTTTTTTTGCCATTGGCTTTCAACTACGCGCCCCTATCGGTCGGGAGGAGTGTGGCAGTCTGAAACACTGGGTGTGTTCGATATATGCACGCTGACAGCACTGCCAATACAGACTAATAGGCGAGTGCGCTCCCGGTGTGCAACTTTGTATTTCCCAAACGAACCCCGTTTGAGAAAAGTAGCCGGGGAGCTCGGATAAAAATGCTTTTTATTAAACAACGCGGGATGCAGCAATGCTAATCGCTGTACCAGCAAATTTCTAACACCCGTGGGACAAATTGTGAGTACTTTATATTTGAAAACGGAATGTTTATATACACGTTTGGACTGTAAATGTAGCGATCGCGTAAAACAGGCTGCAGTTGCGTCATGACTGTCATGATGATTATCATGGCAGTCATGTTTCAGGGCTATCTTAACATGCCTAAAATTACCTCAGTGTTCCTTAACAGGTTATCCATTTCCACACTATTGAGGAATGAAACATTGTGTCGCTTATTAACTCCAAACAGATCATCATTCACACTGTAGTTTCTCCTTGAGTTTATAGGCTACTTACCGATGACCATTAAAGAGTTTTATCTGGAGGCGAAATGCACCTTTGTGAAGCTCCTTTTAGTGCATTCATGTAGTTATAATCCTCTGAATGGTGATGTAATAAATAACCTTGTGCTCCTTGCGTGCTGCTGCCACCTGGGTGCTGCTGTGTTTCTGACACTCGGATGTTATCATGTTGTTGTTGATCTCTTCGTCAGGCGCAGGCGTCGTCAGCTCAATTAGTATGCAGGGCCACGTGTGCTGCCACCTGCCGCACTGGAGTGAGATTACACCAGGATTGCCAAATAATAATAATTAATAAGAGGCAATCTAGACTGTGGAACCGACTTCAACCGAGTCAAACTAAGTGTAATGCCTCAACTCCTACATTCCCAGTGCTTGTCAGCCAATGTCAGAGTGAGTTCCCCAGTTCAAATACTTTGATGATTATGTTGGGAGGTGTTCAAATAGTTCAAATGTGATTATTTTGATAATGGTAGTGGTCATGGTGTGAAAAGGTTGAGAACCATTGTTATAGGCCTATAAGAATTATGCAAAAAAGGAAGAAAAAGAAAGAAAGAAAGAAAGAAAGGGGAAAAAAAACACCTAAGAAAAAGCTTTTTTTTAATCTGTCATAGTTCAGAAAATACAAGGCATATGTTTCTTGCCATCTCGCATCGCATCTGGGGTTGCTTTTTGTCTTTTGTTCCTTTTCTTTTAGTTCTTTTCACTAGCTTTAATTAAGATGTTGTCACCAGAACAATGCACTTTACAGTAATTCACTCGCATGTTGCTCATGTGCATTTTTAAAGCCAAACAAAGACAAGGGGTAACACCCATAGAGTCCATTTTGAAGGAATGCCTATTTGATTATGAGATATCTTGTGTGAAAATGTTGTATTTTGGCCTGAGGGTCACGATAGGACAGGCAGATGGTCAGTCAAATATTTAGGATTCTCCTTCCAGGGAGCATTTATAGCATGCATGGTAATCTGCCAAATCAGTTTAAATTTGGCCTATAACGGTGATGCTACATGTGAGCCAAAATCAGCCAAATCTGCATACAATGTGCATGACATTCCGCCCATTCACACACTGATGTCAGAGGAAACCATGCAAGGCACCATCCTGCTCATCGGAAGCATTTAGAGGTTCCATGTCTTGCTCAAAGACACTTCGACGTGAACCCAGGAGAAGCCATGGATCAGCAGCCATCTTTGGAGACCGCTGTCCCTAACAGGGCTAAGAATAATAATATATATTTATCACATCCAACTTTGTTCTCTGTTTATTTTTTTTATGTCAGTGTATTTCTAGTCACAGTGGATTTGGAACTTGGAAGCATTTCTCATCTGTCCATCCAAGTGAATCTTTCATCCAGATAGTGAAGGAAGTCCTTGTTTGTCCTTGTTTAGGGTCATGTTAGCCTTGATACCCAGGCTTTCATTTCATCGATCTGTGAGTTGGTAGAGTTGGTATAGAGTTTTGGCATAAATAAGAACATAGTTTATTCATAACACGGTTTTAATAAGATATGCAAAAGTTTGTATCAATCATGAGCTGTATGAAGACTGGAAAACAGATTATAAAATCAAGAATAACAGTATAATAATCCTTGTGCAGGAAACGGTTGTGCTTAACGTGCATGCTCTTGCTCTCCTTCACCAGCACCCTGCTTCATATACACTAGTATATTATTTATTTGGACACATTCTCACACACCTCTGCTGTTGGCCGCTGTGCATTTGCTCATAACAATAACACAACCACATTAACAATTACAGTCAGTGTATGTTTTTAAAGGACCATACCAGTGTCACATTTCTGACAAATTGACAAATATTTGGCCACAAATAAATACATCTATTATTCTATTTCTATTTTAGATGTTCTATGTGTCACTGAACTTGAGTCAGTATGGTGCAGTTCAGGGTATAATAACTTTTCTTTTTTAATGTAGCAAGTATATTTTAATATAATAATATTAAACTGGCGCTAGTTCAGCTTGTAGTAGGCTACAGCAATACAGTCATTTTTGTGGAAAACATTTGATTACTTATGCTCAAGTTTCCACACCTGTTGTGAATGCCAATGAATGGTGGGTGAGTAAGGAAGGACCAAATACAAGGAGCATGCTAAAAGGCAAAAAACATTTTAGGCCTACGTTTTTGTGAGGTATATTATGGCCAATGTTTAGGAATTAAAACACAATGACCCATGGTATGGTCCTTTAAGTCGATATGTGCTGTACGTACGGTGCGTCTCAATCTCAGACATTATGCATTGTCCATAGCAGTGTACTGAAATATACTGAAATACATAATTTATATCTTTATAAATGAACATACATTAACATTCAGCATGAATACAATTCATAATGTCTAGTGTCACTTACAGTAAGTGTGCATAATACTGGTATCACTATAGTGTTGAACAGTTTTGTCAGGACAAGATTTAATATGTGTATATTCCCCTTAAATATTACAAAAGTCTGTCTTATTAGTTTGTAATGATGTCAACGTGTGAGTTTAGCCTCCTTAGAAACGGAATTCAAAAAAGCAAGACACAAAACAAAATAAATTGTCAAAATCGAAATTCAATGATATTCAATGTTGTTTTTTTGTGTGGAATGTTGCTGCCTTCTGTACCATTATGCAAAGTTTTGGAAGCCGGAAATAGCTGATCTATAAGCTCACAATGTGTTGCATCGCCATGAGTAGTGAGCATTGCAGATCTGCTGTTGTCACAAATACTGTATCTCAGCACATTCACGTGATCATAACCAATTATATCCCATAGACACATTTCTACAATAATACAATGATATTACTTTGGTGAGTAAAAATTTATTGAGTGTATAATATACACTAAATGTGTATATTCTACTGTACCACATCATAAATGCTGGTGGTTTACATTCAGACATGTTTTCATGGTATTAGACTTAGATTGTTTCATTATGCTATTTTTAAATGCACCTGCTTTTTGTAATATGTGTTTTTAAGATTCTGTTTCTGTTTTCTGGTGTGTTTTTGTATTATATCTTTTTGTACCGTGTGTTTGTCATGTATGTAAAATCATTGCTGTAAATGTTATTTGTTTGTATACAGGGCGCCATTGAAAAAGAGACCTTGGTCTCAATTGGATTCCCCTGAAATAAAGGTTTCAATCAGATAGCAGGAAGAAATTGTTTGTGTGCACAGATTTGAAGTCAACATCCATACATTTTGGTTGTTGGACAGACAGTGCCACCAACTGGGTTGTACCTCAACATGTTGTGTATTACAAATCCCTATCTTTTGGTTCAGGCAAACCCAATGAGATATGTCTTAAAACCAAAACAAGTGCAATTTTGAGACGGACATATAGTCCGACTTGGTCTTGTGTATTCACAATCCTCAGTGGTTATTGCTGAATAGACATTCGTGAGCCATATCATTCCCAACTACAGTATATATACAGTATTAAATACATTTGTGGAAACTCCTACAGTAAATACATTTAGTCGCTGTCGAGTGGAAATGTCAAATGTCCAAATCCAATGTAGTTATAATTTAGTCACAAGCTCTTGTTAGTACTCTTCAATGGTTCAATATTGATTAACACCCCCCCCCCCCCCCCACACACACACACACACACACACACATGACGCACGCACGCACGCACGCACGCACGCACGCACGCACGCACGCACGCACGCACGCACGCACGCACGCACGCACGCACACACACACTTAACCACTTAAACTCACACTTAAACATGTAGGTTAGCAAACGACATTCACTCTCTACTGTCATGTCTAGCCCGTATAGTTACACTTGTCATTTCAACGCAACATTTGTGAATGGACGCACTGTTGGCTGAACATAGCCGTGGGCGTGGCTGTCTTATCGCCTGATTTTATAAAATGGTTGCTGCCGGGCGGAAAACTCTTATATCTCCATATTCTAAGCTTTTGTGTTTTTTTCATAAATTAATGCCCAGTCCTATTTGATCATACTACAGCATCACACAAAAGTATCAAAAGTGGTTTGCGGTTGTTTTGAGCTTGTAGAGCTTTGGCTTACTTTTGAATTTGAATCCTGAAAAGTAACAGTTTTGGACATTTCCACCCGACAGAGACGATAGAGTACTACAGACGAAAAATAGTTTAAGTCCAAATTTTATTCTGACCCCTCCACGAAAAGGCCTCGTTGTCCTGACCCCTTATCCATCATTTATACATTATGGATAATTAGTGTGGACTTAAACTGTTTTGTCTGATTAGCTGATGTACAGTATAAGCTCACAACGGATCACATCTTTGTCACGGCACACGTCGTACAACAGATTCTACAATTAGGCATGAGTGTGTTCACACTTAACACTTAAACGCGACATGCCTGTTCGGATTCGTGATTGGATTTAATGTTCCAATCCTGCGTAATACATAAATGGTAAAAAAAAAAGGCCATTGGTTCTCTTCTTATTTTAATTATTCACTTCGAGACTGAGGAACTCTGTCTTTATTTTACACCTTTTTTTTAATGTGATATTTGATGTTTGTATACCCCTATCCTTATTTCATTTTAAATCTAACCGCAATGCCGGGGTAGCTTGCACTCAAAACAATTTCACCTTCACTTATAAATAAGTGATTAAAAGTGAGTTTTCTTTGTAATGGTGGAATACCATATGTGCCGGTATGGCTGCTGGAACAGAGACAAGTACATACCCACAACCTACAATAGATTATTGCTTTGGTGGTGACTATTGATGGTCTTAGTAGAAAGATTCACTATGCAGCATCACACTAAATAGCACTAAAATAGGTTATTTGGCTCATAATCATAGGGGAACAGAGCCTCTTTTGGTGGTATATTAGCACCTACAGTATCTAAAAGGCGCTACTGTATATAGCCATTACTTACTTACTTTAGAAGCCATTAGATTGCCTAAAGTAAGCTGAAGAACCAGTAAAGAACCACTGAAGAACAATAAGAGGCTTAAGAGGTTCTTTTTACAGCAGCAATGCTATAAAACACCCCCTCAAAGAACCGCTGAAGAAGCACCACTATTGGCTTTCTTGAACACATGTATAGTTAGTTGTATGCAAATCAATGAAACCCACACACACCACCAGTATAATATATACTCCTGTTTTCAGAATTGATTTGTGCTAACGTTTCGTTTTGGCTGGAAACGCTACGCTACCGCCAATAATTCTACAAACGGGAGTATATATACGCTGGTGTTTCATTTATCTTCATTACGTGGTGCACTTTAGATCCAGCACCCAGCCAGGTCTGGGACGTGCGTGTCTTCTGCCCCCTGTTCTCATCCCAGCTAGTCGCGCGATACAGGAAACATTGTTTTTTTTCACGCCATGCATCTGCTTTCCAGTGTCTGTGTCTGTGTGAGATAAATGCATAGTTTAGAGCGGTGGTTCTCAAAGTGGGGTCCACGGAACTCTCAGGGTTCCTTGGGGGGGGGGGGGGGGGGATTCTAAATTGACCCTTACAAGTCTGTAACTCTGACAGTATACAAACACAACCTGACACGTCCATTCGGTGCCATTTGCATATACTGTCACAGTTAACACCGTTGAAATGTTCAAGTTCGAGAACCACCAGGTTCTTAGAGGGAGGTCTCCACACAGGAGCCGTTTCTGTGGAAGGACCGGTGGTTGTGGCAGCCCTCGCTGCAGTGCACTATCAGCACGGGGAAGCACAGGGCGTCCTGGTAGTCCGGCGGGTCCTCGTGCTCCTCCTCCGACGCGGCGGCGGCGGCGGTCGTCAGCCGTGCCGACAGGCAGCGCGTGCTCTCGCCGGGGCTCTCCTCCTCCTCCTCCTGCTGCCGCTCGCCCACCAGGCTGCCGCTCCGCCACAGGCAGCTGCGCTGGGAGCCGTAGCGGCGCGCCAGCGAGAAGCGGCTGCCGCTGAAGGGCATGCGGGAGCCGCCGCTGCCGCCGCTGCCGCCACCTCCTCCTCCCCCCGTGCAGATGCTGAGAGCGCTCCGGGAGAAGACCGACGAGTAGCTGATGGCGCGGCTGCAGCGCTCGCAGTTCTGCCGGAAGCCGGCGAAGTTGGCCGGCTGGCACGGCGCGGCCGCCGCCGCCAGGTCCATGAGCCCGGCCTCCGAGTAGCTGGGCACCAGCTGCTGGTTGGAGCGGATGTGCCACTCCAGCTCCGTGCTGTCGATGGTGTTGACGCGGGGGATGCGGCCGCCGCGGCAGCACGGCTGCTCGTCGCCGCAGGGCGTAGCGGGAACGAAGTCGTGCCCGAAGAGCTTCTCCACCCGGTAGTGGACGAAGGCGGTGCGGTACTCGGCGAGCACCCGCAGCGGCCAGGAGAGGGTGAGGAAAGACGCAAGCCAGAAGACGTAGTGGTTCAGGTACCACGGGTGGCGCTCGGGGTCCGACAGCACCACCACGTACTCCTTCATGGGTAGGGGGGATATATGGAAAAATATAATATCACGATACTTTATCAAGCAGTATCACGATACACGATATTATCACGGTATGTTTTCATGCGTTTTTTAGGGTTATTGTTTAACAAAAACTAAAAGAAAAAGGAGTACCAGAACATTTAGACCAAAATACTGCGAACTGCGAGTCGTTCTACAGAAGTAATGTTAATGAGTGTAGTAAAAATGCAATATTTGCCTCTAACAATGAACTGCAAATCATAGAATGCGCATTCACTGTATCACAATTCTTATACAATATCTCAGAAAATACATTGTATCGCGATGTTTTATCACAATACAATATTTATCAGTGTATCGCCCACACCCCTACCTTCAGGTCGATGTTCTTCAGGTGCATGCCCTCGCGGGCCTCCATGTAGTCGTCCAGGCCCTCGTTGTCGGTGAAGAACCTCGCCCGCTGCGTGAGGTACGCGTTCTCCGACTCCACGTTGGCGAAGCTGAAGCACTTGGTGAAGCGCAGCCTCGTCAGCGGCGACCTGCAGCCGGACGCAGGTCAGTCAGTCCACAACAAAGCTCCATCTGACTGGAACAATCTTCCGCTTTCACTCAGATTAATTATACCTCTCTTGGCCGTTTCAGGACTTCCCTGTATTCACATCTCCAAACAACCTGGTCATGCTTTTAAAACCGCTTGCACACACGTGTATTCTAACTTTGATGGTGTGTATGACAGGTAATAGTACTGTCTTCTCCATTATTTCTTTTTTGTCACTTAAATTTGTATTAATTTTCTGAACAAAAGCAAAAGAAAACAAAAACACATACAGTACAAACAAACATGAAAAAAATCAAAATTAAATAAAGTCGACATTACGTTTCACACTTTGCATGTTAAATCGCATATTCCTAGGCATACTGTTGCTCCTCATTCCCCCATTCCCTTATTCTTTCTGTTCCGTCTTAAATGTTGTCCATTTGGACCATTTGTCCTCCATTTGTTCTTCCTGCAGTCTCAGACGGTGTGTCAGTGTCTCCATAAGATGTATCTCCTGAATCAACTCCTCCCATTGTCCCTGTGTTGGAGGTTCTATCTGTCCCCATTTTCTTGTGATAGATTTCTTTCCTGCCGCCAATAAAATGTTTACCAGATATCTATCCTCTCCTCGTATCTTTCCCCCCATCACTTTTCTCCATTATTTCTACATGTCAATGAGTCGAGGGCCGGGGGTGTGGGTGGGAGAAGGGGAGCAAGCTAACTGTACCTGTATGTGTATGCCTTGTGTATTTGTACTGTAAGTAATGTTGCACGTATGTGTTTTTGTACTGTGTACTTGCACTGTATGTGTTGTAGTTGTGCGTATAGGACAGTGTTGATTCCGTCGACTAAAACTATGAGGATAATGTTCGTCGACTACCTTTTTCACTGACGAAAACTAAATGGAAACGAAATTAAAACTAAGCTATGGTGACTAAAACTAAGACTAAATATATTGAGAATTTCGTCAACAAATAAAAACTAGACTAAAATGTTAGGAAGGGACTAGTGGACAAGAGTCTACAAGCTCGCAACACGTTGCATCGCGGCACGTTGTGAGCTTGTAGATCTGCTATTTTCAGCAAGTGTAAAATCAGTCATTACGATGACATCTAGGCCCGCCAAAATACAAAATCAACTAAAATCTTATGATATTTAGTCGACTAAAACTAGACTGACACTAAAACATTCCAGATGACTAAAATGTGACCAAAACTAAATGAAAACTATTCAAAAGACTGTGACTAAAACCAAAAATCTAAATTTGCTGTCAAAAGCAACACTGGTATATGCCCCCCTCTAAAGATGCTGCATCTCCAGGGGCCATCCTCCCAATAACATTCGGACAAACTCTGACCTCTCCAGCCCGAGCATCCGCTTCGACACGTCCCGCACGCCACAGCGGCCGTGGTCGAACTCCGCCTCCGCCACGTGCGTGTTGACGCGCTCGTGGTACACCTGGGTGCTGGTGTAGGCGTCGCCGTTGCGATAGCGCGTGACCTATGCCGCAGTGGTGGAAAGTGACTGAGTGCCATTTACTGAGCTTAACCCATTTAGACCTGAGGACGATTCCACAAAATGTCTTCTGAATCCTGACAGTTTTCTGAAAAACCCTATGTTTCTGTCAGTGGTGCTCAACCTCAAAGATTTGCACCACATTTTCACGATTTTTTCAAAAATACCAGATCTACAAGCTCATAGCGCGGCACCGAGTGCCGCGCTATGAGCTTGTAGATCTGCTATTTTTCAATAGCTAAAGTATAACATAATGCTTAAAACACTAAAATGGGTTCCCGCCCAAAATGGGTAAGTACAATTGTGTGGTATTTATTTTTCTTCACCTTACTTGAGTATTTCCAATTTCCAGTACTTTACTTTGACTTCTACTCCACTACATCTCTCAGAGGCAAATATTGCACTTTCACTCCACCAAATTTATTTGAAAACTTTAGTTACTTTGTAGATTTTGATCATTATTACAAAACATACATTAATCACTTCTGACCTGTGTAGTGGCCTATAATGATTGTATGAGAGTGTCAAGAAGCTCCAGTGCTAGCCAGATGTTTGTTAGTGTCGGAGTACTTACCTGCTCTGCTGTACTACGTAACCTTACTCTATGTACAGATTCATGTGTAGGGCATCTGAGTCAATAAACGACATCATTGCTGTAATAACGGACCCTACACGCAGTTCACTCAGGTTCTCATCGAGACTGTGGAACCACTGGCGCACATGTCTGTATGTCAGAAACTGAACAGTGTGGGATATGTGCATATTATGTACCTTTTTTATTTATTTTAATTTTTTGTATTTACTGTTATATTGTATTGTTTGTGATCCTCCTCCTCCTCCTGGATCCTCCTGGGTCTGAAATAAAGATTGATTGATTGACCCATCTACATTTTGGCCATTTGAAAATAGCCGATCCACAAGCTTGTAGATCAGCTATTTTCAAAAGATTTGTATACATTAAATGTATACAAATGTTGAAAATTCTGAAAACTTGAAATGCGACATTCTGCACAATGACTACTTTTTGCTTTTGGTACTTCAAGTACATTTTGAATTCCGGATTTTTACTTATAACGGAATATTTCTATATTGCAGTATTGATACTTTTACTTAAAGGGATATTTCGCTTTCATTTTATCGTCTACTCAGGCTTATCATGTGAACACCCCAGACAGTGTTGCATGATTCAGTATATTTGATATTAATTTCAGCTGCCTCGCCCCCTTCCTACACAAACCCACTGTAACTCCATTTTAACCATGTTAGATTCAGAGAATATATATTCTTTCACAGCAAACGTTTTTTAACTCATAACCTTGCTTCTGGGGGGGGTTCCCTGACTCCCTGGAACAAAATATCAGATGGGGATCGAAAAATATATTCAGATGGGGATCGGCAGCCAATTACATACAATGTCTGGGGTCCTTGACATGAAATAGTTTGAGCACCACTGATAATAGAAACATAGGTTGTTCAGAAAACTGTCATGATTTAGAAGACATTTTGCAGAATCTGTTCTCAGTCCTAAATGGGTTAGGTTAAGGTAAAACAAATGTAAGTAGGGATGCACACGCAGCTTAGACACACCAACAGACCGACATGCGGAAACAACGGCCGGACATGTGGTCGAACATGCGCTGCTCTCATGCTTGCGGTTAGGGTCAGGTTAGGGTTTGAGGTAGGTTGTCTGTCTAATACCAACCAGTGTCTAAACCAGTGGTTTTCAACCAGTGGTCCAGAGACCACCAGTGTTCCAGGTGGTCCCCAGCTAAAGGATGAAGAGTTGGTAACCAAATTTAACTCTATGTTACGCTCTCAAGAGTTAAGTTATTGTTAAACATCTGAATTACTTAATTTACAAGAAATCTACACGATTAGAGAATGTAGAAGAAATTAAGAATTGTAATTTTGATCTACGTTTGCCTGTTTTCTCTACTAAATACAGCATGGAATTGTGGACAAAAACAAAAAAATATCTTTAGTTTTGGGTCTGAGAGGCTAAATGTCATCAAATGGTGGTTCCGTGGCTCAAATGCTGAATAAATAGTGGGCCCTGGTATGAACATGGTTGAAAACCACTGGTCTAAACTAAAGCCTGCATACCCATAGTGAGTACATGTTCCACCACTGACGTACCTGCCGCGTCCGACGGACGTAGTGGTAGCTGATGGCCTTCCACCAGATGCACGGCTTGGCCTGCTGCATCCTCTGGACGTGCTCGTAGACGCCCTGCACGTAGGGGTGGGCGATGCGGAAAAAAATACATTATATCACCATATTATTGTATCACAATACACGATATTATCACGATATGTTTTCATGCATTTTTTTTTAACCCATTTAGGCCTGACGTCGAAATAAAAAAAAAGTCTTCTGAAAGAATATACATATATTCAAAGATTTGTGCCGCATTTTCATGATTTTTCAAAAATAGCAGACCTACAAGCTCATAGCGCGCCACTCGGTGGCGCGCTATGAGCTTGTAGATCTGCTATTCAATAGCTAAAGTATAACATAATGCTTAAAACACCAAGAGGGGTTCCCGCCAAGAATGGGTTTTAATGGCTATTGTTCAAGTTACGTAACAGCACAACTTATACAAACACGAAAAGAAAAAGGAGCAACAGACCAGTGGTCCGAGGACCACCAGTGGTCCTTGGTGGGGTTCCAGGTGGTCCCCAGTTCTCAAGAGTTCAATTATTGTTAAACATCTGCATTAGTTAATTTACCAGAATGGACGAATGGAGAATAATTGCTATTTTGATCAAAAGTATTCTTTAGTTTTGGGTATGAGAGGCTAAATCGAATGGTGGTCCGTGGCTCAAATGCAGAATAAATAATGGGCCTTGATATGAAAAGGGTTGAAAACCACGAGACCAAAGACCGAAACCGTCGTTCTACAGAAGCACAAATTCACGTATATAGAACTGCAAATCATAGAATGTGCATTCACTGTATCGCGATATATTTACCAGTGGTTCCCAAAGGGGTCCTTGAGGGAGTTCCAGGGGGTACCCAGCTAAATGATAGTTTGGAACCAAATGGACCCTTATGGGTCTGTAACTCTGAGTGTACAAATGGAACCAAATGGACCCTAACGGGTCCATTTTCCAATATAAATTGGGGGTCCCAGAGATAGAAATGCCATTAAATGGAGGTAGACTAATGCAAAGCCAAACTCGGGGTCCTTGAAATTAAACGGGTTGAGAATCACTGCTAGAGCCGTCAAAATGGCATATATTTTTCAAATGGGGGTCCGCAGGCTCATCAGTGTCAATTTGGGGGTCCTTGACATGAAAAAGTTTGGGAACGACCGATACAGTATATACGATATCTCTGAAAAGGCATATGGTGGAGACTGGAGACATCGCGTGGTCTCTCTCCAACGACATTCATCACGACATCGGCCCACGCGCCCTACCTCCACGTCCACCTTGTGCTGCAGCTCGTTCTTGACGTGGCAGTGCCAGCACTCCACCAGGTAGACCACGTAGAGCATGGCCAGCAGCGCCAGAGGGATGTACACGTAGCCGTCGGCGCACGGGCTGCTGTCCAGGTACGTCAGCGACTTGGCCTTGAAGGCGCCGGCGCCACCGCCGTCAAAGGCCACGCGGGTCACCCGGGTGACGTAGCACCACAGCGCGGCTCCCACGCAGGCGTACATGAGGACGGAGAGGAGCAGGCATTTCCAGAAGCTCTCTCGGCACAGGGACTTGCTCAGGGATTGCTTCAGGGGCCTCTGCTGTTGGTTGAAAGCGTTGTTTTTGACAGCGCACGCACGCACGCACGCACGCACGCACACACGCACACGCACGCACACGCTCACGCACACGCACACAGCACATTAAGTCCATGTCTCATATCGTTGCTGTCAGGTGTCTGCTGTCCTTTTGTTTATTTTTATTTTTTTTAAGTTAAATGCCCTGCTTTGTAATACTAACTACAGTGTCACACAAAAGTAAAAAAAAAGAGAAAAGAATAATGGAATATACTGTATTGAACCATTGAAAAGTATTAACAAGAGCTTGTGAGTAAATAATATCTATCTTTTTCCATGTTCTGAAAAGTAACAGTTCATATACATTTACAAGGTTTCCGCCCAATAACAACACAACAAGAAGCTTTGCCAGCTTTAACATGCAAAGATTAAGACTAAAAGATGTCTAATTCCGAGTGGGAAAAAATGGAGACACTGTGTAGGGCTAAATGTAGGTAGCCTAATCCTTGAACAAATCCAAATGGGTGAAAACAAAGCAAATGGTTTTCCCTAGGTCTGTGATGATCTCATGCTATTATTTAAGCATGCAGTGTTCTCCTGTTTACTTCTCCAAGAGGCTTAACTCGAACCAGTTCAAATTGGGTATTAAGGCTGCACAACACATCTCTTCAAAAAACAGCTGAAAGCCCTGAAGACATGCAGGTAAAGATGACAGGCCCTGATCATGATGTATCAATGTAGAGAGTGCATGAGCTACAGCAATTATAGCAATTACACGATTTACTACCAGAGAACACAAACGTTTCCCTTAAAAACATAACATAACATAACTAAATAACTATAAATCCTCTTGCCATATAGTCTTGATCCAAGGCTAACACACCATGTGCATCGGTATACATACATGCACTGAATAGCTCACGATAGCATGCATATAAAGTATAATTCATTGAAACACTGCAGGGTTACATTCTAATCCCTTCCAGCGTTAAGCAGGCAGGCTACTTAAAGACGACTACAATAGATTCATATATTGTATACCTCCTCTCTGGTTTCCTCCTCCAGCACGGTAGCTGTGCTGCTGCTGCTTTCGATCGGGGTCGTCGCAGCAGCAGCGGCGGACGCTGGTGGAGACATTGTTGTTTGGACTTGGAGCCTCTTGATGAGGAGTCACGGGGCGGGGATGGAAGAGCTGCGCCAATCTCTTCGATCAGCACCACCGTCCCTCAAGCAAGATTACAACAAGTCATGTCTGACTTCCATAATTGGCAACATTCGTACATCATTGTATTAAGGACATGATTCACGCCGCGAGGTTAAAATAATAATAATAATAAGGCAGCATGAAACGTGGTGTACAACAAACCAGATTTGGCGGAAATCTTGAGGTGGGACCGGTGTGAGCTCCGAGCTGTCCGCCGGCGCCGACAGTCCGCGCGTCTTTCCGCCACGTTTTAGTGTTCACTGCCGCAGTAACACGATTGATTATTATGAATATTATATTATCAGACTATTGCCTCTTGGAAATGTATGCCCATCCATTCATTCCTGCCGCCTCCTCCTCCTCCTCACTACAGGCAAGTATAGTTGGCGTCGTCACACGCAGTGCCTGGTAGAATATACAGCAGTGCTTCAAGGACCCTCGTAACTCTTACTTAGAGTTACACTCCTCAAAAAGGAACCCCGATGGTCACTGAACCCCACTCCGAGAACCACTGACAGTAGGCTACACTACTGTGAAAACAACCGTATGGATCTGTCCATGGTGCTGAAACAGTGACACCTGCCCGTAATACACTAAATTGGCTGCAAGTATATATATACATTAGTGTGTGTGTGTGTGTGAGATTTTCCATGTCAAGGACCCCTCAATTTGTATGTCTTTGGCTGCAGACCCCCGGCCATCTCAAAAATATGTTGTGCCTGCAGGGACCTCCCCAGAAGCAAAGATTTGAGTTACAAATGTTTGCTTTAGTTTAAAGTTTTTCAGAAAATAAATGTTCAAGAATTGTCAAATTACAATATCTCCTGTGAATGATAATGATCCACCTGAGAGACGGCATAACTTAAACGAGATACCCAAACCGCTTAAGTTTAGCATAAATAGATAGATGAGGCAGCCTGCGATTTGGCTAGGAATATGGAACTAATGAAGACAGCATTTACAAACTTCAGAACTTTAATCATAGCTTAGCATTAATACTAAACACGTATAGGCTACATACATACAACCACATAAAACAGGGCAAGATAAACTCGGATATTTCATAACAAAGTCTTTAAAAACATTGTAGCTATACAAGTCACAGACCCCCCCCTCCCAAAAATAAATACACACATTTGGCCAAGGACCCCCACAGAATAGTACTTTGTCCTATACGGACTATAGTTGTATTATTAAGTGTGGTAATATCTACATGTTGCATTGGTAAATAAATAGTGGTTAGAGTTAAACTAAAACTATATTTTGCCTCAAGACAGTTCAAGGACCTCGGGGTCGGGGGTCCTTGAACCATAGTTTGAAACCCCCCCCCCCCCCCCCCCCCCCCCCCTAAAATATGGAAAAAGTATACTATAAGTAATAAGTATATTGGACCATATTCACACAGCAGTTCCCAAACCTTTTTGGCCATGCACCCCCTGTTACATCCCGACCTAGCTGACGCACCCCCTCCACATGGAAATATAAGTTGCATAAGCTATATAGAGACATATATTTCCTATTTAACCACATATATACACATATATGAACCTGAATATGGCACATATAACTGCAGCATAGGCAGCATAGGCTATATTCTGCATATACCTGCCATATATTGGCATAATGTGTTATATATTTTAAATAAAACCATAGCACCACCATTAGCCTTTTCATGTTGCACACCCCCTAGAAGGCGCGCGCGCCCCACAAGGGGTGCGCGCCCCACAAGGGGTGCACACGCACCACAAGGGGCGCACGCACCACAAGGGGCGCACGCACCACAGTTTGGGAACCACTGGATCGTGAACAAAGTGTACAAAAGCACAGCTTCAGACATATAATGTCTGATATGTGCCATGCAAGAGACCATCCAGAAAGCATCATAATTGCATGATGTCAAGTAACAATTGTAGCCTAATCTACATACAAAATCCTAGAAAACACAATACAAAACACCACGATTGAAGGGGAATGTGCATGATGAGTTGTCAAGATGGAATACAGGTTTTTTTGTGTTCTGCTTTCATCTCTCAAATGTTACTTTAAGTATAGGCTGCCTTATAGAATGAATTAGTTTTTGGGCAATACAGGATATACTGATGATTTGGCTTTAAAATTCAGCAGGCCTAAAGGTCAGAGAAGCAAATGACCGAAAGGTTCCCGGTTCGATTCCCCTGGGTGGGGAAGTGAACAGCCACAACCTAACCCTCCCCCATCACTGCTGCCCTTGAGCAAGGCACCCCCAACTGCCCCAGTGGCCAACAAACAGTATAAGACTATGGTTGTACTGGGAACACTATGGTTGTACTGGGAAGTTTTAATGTGTGTGTGTGTGTGTGTGTGTGTGTGTGTGTGTGTGTGTGTGTGTGTGTGTGTGTGTGTGTGTGTGTGTGTGTGTGTGTCTGTGTACATATGAAGTAGGGTGTTGAAAAAGCTCAGCCAACCTTCCCAGGGTACAAAAAAAATAATTGACAGAGGATGTACTAGTAATAACATGCAGGATGTTAGGCATGCCCAGCTGCATAAGGTGAACAATTAAACGTAGTCCAAGACATTATGTTTTGGTCAAAATTCTTTGTTGTTAAAACATGAAATCTCTATATTCTGAGTGCTATAGAGAGTGTATGTGCACGTTCAGTAACAGGGTTCTCCCTGTCGTTCCGGCTCTTTAATAAACAGAAAATACATGTTCAGGTGGGTCACCGATTTAATCCAACCAGGAGAGATTACGCATAATTAGCTTACATTTTATAGTGTTCCAATTCCAATTTTCGTCTCCTCATTTCTTTGTCTCATCACTTTCACTAGCTGTATAAACTCTCTCTACTGATTGGACGATTGGTATTCCGTCCTGAAAATGCATTTTCTGTTTGCTAAAGATGAGATAGGGAAGTCACCTGCTAGCAATGATTACTGAATATAGAGCTATTTAACACTTTAACACAAAATAAAATAAAAAATAAAAACATATGGTATGTATGCTGTCCGGGAAGAAACATGCACCTAACTCTATTTCCGTAGTTTTTGATTTGTTTTGTTGTCATGTTGGTTAAAATCAATTATTGAACCAATGGCAAATATTCAAAAGTGATTCGGTGAAAACCTAACTCCATTGGATCCGCAAACTATCTACCAAACCAGCTAACTCCGCCCGTTCATCCATCATTTTTCTTCATAAATCAGTGCTATTGAACACCCTTTACTGTCTGTGTGTTGGTTAAAAAAATATTGAAAAAAAAAAAGAAATACTCCTAACTCCACTGAGATGGATGTTTTTCTTCTTACAGACAGCAGAGATATAGATTGTGGTTAAAGATGATTATGACTTCAAAGGTTTGAATATAAAATCAAAACGTCAATGTGCTCATTATTAGTCCAAATGCTAGAGCTTCTTGCATATTGACAAGTCTTGGGAGACACCATCAAAAACACTAAAGATGTCTCTGATGTTCCCAGCTGTCTCTGATGTTGACAGTTGACACCACCTTGTGGACACACTTGCACCAGCAATCTGTTACTTCAGTCCTTTTCCCACGGTCTCTTCTTCTGATGGTTCTTGTTGCTACGAAGATTAACCTTTGAGAGAGAAGAATTTAAAAAAGTATTGACACAATTATATACTAGCATTTAACTTCTCAGACAAAACAGTAAAAGAAAAAAAACCGCTCAACTGCCATGGCATGTATATAGACTTGGGTGCGGTGTTGGAGCCAAAAGGAAAGCAAATGTACAATACTAGAATTTCGCGGGCCTTCGGCCCGCTCATCCCAGAGTTGCGTTGCCCCGCGTTGCGATACAGAAGTCCACAGATACAGAAGTCCACAGTGACACGCGTTTTATGCAGCTGTTTTGTGTTGCAGCGCGTGTGCGCGCGCGCGTGTAGTGTTGTTGTTGTTATCCATATATGCGCCTCGGTTCGTCCCGTTTGTTCCACGCCAGGTGTCGATGCAGGCGTTTGCGCAATTTGCGTGTTTGCATTATTTTAAGTGTGTAGGCATACCATATTCTGAATGAGCAAAAAGAGGACACATGCGCGCGTGCATGTGGATGTGGACATGCGCGTGCACGTCGTGCATGTGCATGTGTCGTGCGTGGGCGGTTCTGTTAAATTCAGATGTCAAAATAATCTGTAGCCTAACATTAAATGGATCAAATATGCTCTATATTAGTTATGTATTTTTTGAAAGCAGTGGTGTGATCAAGTGATCAAGCAGTGGTGTGATCAAGGTGTGATCCAGGGACCCTCATGGTTCCTTGAGGGGGTTCGAAATGGACCCATTATAGGTCTGTAACTCTGAGAGTGTACAAATGGAACCAAGTGGACCCTACAGGTGTGTAACTCTGAGAGTGTACAAATGGAACCCAATGGACTGTTTTATAACGTTTAACTCTGATACTGTACAAATGGAATCAAATGGGACTCTTATGGGTCCATTTGGTTTTACTGTCAGAGTTATGGGGGTCCTTGAAATTAAAAAGGTTGAGAACCTGTATGCAATGGCGTATGTCTTGTAAAAAGAGAGACCAGCCTATTCTCCAAACCATCATATGTTATGCTTTGCTAGGTTGTACAAAATAATATTGGGTCAGTGTAATTTGCAGGAGTCACCGCGCGCACAGCTGCCTTGTCTGTGTTGACATGACATGGGCTTGCAGGACAGAACTTTTATTTGTGACAGACACATAGTTGCTTTGCAGACAATACAATCTGCTTCTCATTGGTCAGTCACAAAGCTAAGAAAACATTGTGAGAGAAAAGGTAAGGAGTACTAAGGACTGGAAAGCGCTGTCTTTGTCTATCTGTGTTCCTACGTGAAGACGTGTGTGCTCTGTCTCTCTCTCGCTCTCTTCTCTCTCCTCCCTCTCTGGTGTGTGTGTGTGTGTGTGTGGGGGGGGGGGGGGGAGTAGTTGCGCTGCCTTCGACAGTGCTATACTTCTCCAGCAGCGGTGCAGAACCGAGAGAGTGACACATTGTTGTGGATGTAAACGGCGCAACTTGTAGCTGTAAAGAAGTTTGGATTGTGTAGTCGCAGCGGTGCTACAAAGTGAATGTTACAACTCGCACGGTGATATTGTAAGTTGCAAATGCGAGTACGTAGTGGCACTGGCGAGCCGTGTGTAGTGTAGTGCCATTGTCGCGGCATGGCGATCCAAATTCCCCCCCGCGCACGCACGCACGCACGCACACACACACTGACACTGTACGTAGCTGTTTGTTGTTGCAGCGCGCGCGTGTGCGTGTAGTGTTGTTGTTGGTATCCATATATGCGCCTGGGTTTGTCCCGCTTGTACCACGCCAGGTGTCGACGCGGTCGTGTTAGCATTATGGTAAGTCTCCAAGTTAGAAGCAGAGTGTGCGCTGTGTAGTTCTAGTTATTCTTCTTCTACTTGGTTTTGGTATGTGTGTGTGTGGGTCACGTGGTGGGCTGTGAGCAAATGGGAGATGTAGTGTTGCCAGGTCCGCGTATTGTAAGCGAGTGGTAGTGTGTGTAAGTAGCGTGTTGAATGGCATTTTTTCGGTGCTTGTTGTCATAGACGTGGCAACAAATTAGGCGGGGGTGTCGGTGCTTGTGGCGTGTTTGTGTTTATTATTGATATTGATATTGTTTGCGCGTGTGGACGGGAGGCGGCTTTAGTGGCAGTGCAATGACAATGTTTAGGCGGCTGGTGTTGAGTCTGGGCGTGCGGCGCGACATGAGGAGATAGGGAACGAACGACGCGGAGGGTAAGTCTGTGACGTGTTAGTGTGTTTAGTGGGTTGTTGCAGTGTGTGTTGCAGTGTGTCAGTGACGTAGTAGCTGGTGCCTTTTGTTCCTGTCTTGGGGACACCTTTTCAAATGTATAATAGATGCCTCCGCAGACTAAAAAATCACACCCGTGTGAACTGAGTGGTGTAAGGTTTTATATAGCATGTTTTTGTCCGATGTGAGGTATTATATAAGGTAAGGTATTATATAGCCTGATCAGCTCTGATCTGACGTAATGAAATCACACCCGGATGTGATTTCACAACTGGCTTTTTTTGTGCAGAAAAAATGACCACGGTTGCTACGGTCATCCAGTTCACCCGGGTGTGATTTAATTACGTCAGAAATTATTTTGAACATAGCAACCATGCTCATTTTTTTCTGCACACAAAAGCCAGTTGTAGGAGTGGTTTACACCACTCAAAAATAAGAATAATCTGATTTTTTTAAATTATTTTTTTTACATACATAGGAAGCTTTTCGGGACATAGACCTTCTTCAGGCCTTTGACTTCTAAAAGCCACATGCCTCAGGACTTTGACATGACTTTCTTAATGGTGCAAAGAATAGGCTACAAAACAAAATCATATCATTGTTAATCGATGTACAGGTGTAACCAAATGGACCCGTAAATATTGACACTCTTCAGAGTGAATTAGTGTCATTCAGGGACGTGCAGAGCGTGTTGGAGGCAGGAGCTGAAATTCCCTAAGAGGGCACTTTTGGAAGAATATGCGATCTACAAACTTGTAGATCTGCTATTTTTCCGGGCGTGACCCCGCACTCGTTCGCTACTGGAGATGCGGCGATGACATGGATTTCTAAACAAATTCTTTCAACGCAAAATACTGTGTTCAAGTAAAGATCAGGAGAGTTCAGAACAAATCAATTCTCGGATATGGCATGTAAAGGAGAGGAGGCTAATTGCATTCCTTTCACCACAGTAAATGCTGCATCCATGGTCTGGAAAGGGCAGTTGTTTTACAGACGGGTAAAAGGGCAGGGGCTTGAAGCCCCCTTTGAGGTCTATGTGTGCACGTGCCTGGTGTCATTAGTGTTTGTTTTGGCAATGCAGCTTTGTGTGCCCCCGCGCGCCCCCCCCCCCCCCCCCCCCCCCCCCCGGGTGGGCCTCATCGCTTCCCAGTCAGAGGTACTTACAGTATACATGTTGGGCAGGTTCGAGAGGTTGTTGAAGAGCACCTGGCCCGCGCTCACTTTGTTCCGCACGCCTCGTATAGTCCCATTCTTGCTGCAGATATTGACCCGCTTGTTGCTGAAGCGCAGCTCCCTCTTATTGGCACTGGCGTACAACAGCAGGTCGTCGGGCTCACATCCGCTCTCGTCCAACGTGGCGCCCGACACCAGGCCGCGCAGGTGGCTGTTGGTGTCGCTGTCCCGCTCCGCCGCCTCCGGGAGGCTGGAGCAGTCCGAGTCCACGGAGCCGCACACCGAGGAGCCGCACCACGAGGCCGTTTCATCCTTGAACACCTCCGTCAAAACACGGCCGCTGTTCGCAGACGCCACCCGAAACCTCACCGTTCTGCCGCCGTTGGCCTTAATCTCTCTCTCCTGTTTCACTTTTGGCTCCCCCATCGAGGCGCAATTAGGAAAACCGCGGCCGTACATGTTCTTGCCGCGTCCCATTCATTGATGGAGTCTTTCAGTAGTAGTGTCCCGCAATTATCAAACAATAAAGTCCCCATTGACGGGTCAAAATGGAGCGTAACGTGCTCTCGGCCCGCTATACGAAAACCAGACACCAACACGGTTAATAATGAATGAAGGTTAACCATGGCAACAGCTAAAACAGTAAATTGATATCAATGGTCAATAATTGATAAAGGTCACTGTATGGGCAGAAGACAGACAATAGCTTAAGTAGCCTCTCCACTTTCAACCTGACATGTCTATTTTTAGGCCTGCCATTATAGGCAGAATCTGTCAAAGATCGTCACAAAAATGTTCTAACATTTTCTAGGATTGTCACACTTTTGGCCAAAATGTCAATAATAGCAAAAATAAATAAAATAAATAATAAATAAAGCGTTGCATCTCAAGTAATGTTGGAATCGTCTTGATCCTACAATTTATAATTCAGACATTTAGCAGACACTCCTATCCAGAGCGACAATAAGCAAGGTAAATATAAAATTCTGAGACAGTGCAGCATTAGGAAACTAACTATCAAAGGTAAACCTATAACCTATAGCATCGGTCTAAACTCATAACAATCTGTACATTGAAACTATAGGATAACCAATTAACCAAACCACCTGTTTGAATGACATGCTAATCTAAATGACATTGCAGAGATCTGGCAACGCAGCCTGCAGTAGCCTATCATGCTTTTTAGTCATAGTCTTTTGAGTATAATTGTATTCACATTAGTCACCTGAAATGTGTTTGTCTATAGTTTTAGTCGACTACTGTAAATCTACAGTTGATTTTGTCAACTATTAGTTATAGGTCATAAGACCTGGTACTTAAGACACACAAAATAGGGCCCTTAGTGTTAAATCAACACGGAGGACTTTTACAGCTTCATTTGGGGTGCCAGAGATAACGTCTGTGGAATGAACGCGTTTGAGAATCACCCAGCGAGCAGGTTTGTCTTTCTCACCGGCCAGACTTTGCAGCTTCCCAGACGATCACTGAAGATGGTCCTCCAACGGTGCTCCCATCAGTCCCTGCAGCCTCCCTCTAGCTGCCTCTGGAAAGAATGGTGGAGAAGAAGAGGGCATTTTAAATATGGAAAATAAGAGATGTTTTACTAACGACCTAACTCCAAAATGTTCATTATTCAGGAAAATAAAATAAAAAAATCAGGAAATGAAGATAACCTTATATTTTTGAGGGGCGCCTATATTCAGCTATAGATTTCCGTCCTACACAAACATTTTAATTCCCATTGATAATGAATGGAGAATTTTAAGTCATAGTGTCTGAGCAAATTGGCTTATTGTCTACTTTTGTCCTAACTTTTGTCCTACACAAACATTAAATTCCCATTGACAATGAATGGAGAACTTTACATCATAGTGTCAAAATAGGCAATTAAGCTTAGTGTCAATTTTCTGCACGATGATAAGAGCGCCCCTCACTTCACATGGGTGTGATTTAATGTGCTCAGACACATATGACGTAAATTCAGTCAATGGGAATTTAATCGTTGTGTAGGACAAAAATAGCCGATTTGCTTGTCCACATGACGTAAAAGGCTGCACAAGGTCTGAATTAAGTATTAAGTACCACTTTCAACCTGGGGTCCCTAGTTTTGGCATGTTATTATATTAGGCGCACGCCTGGCGTGTGTGTGTGTGTGTGTGTGTGTGCGTGTGTGTGTGTGTGTGTGTGTGTGTGTGTGTATTATGGTATATTATAGTCCATGCATGAATACTAACCAAAAAAATGAAGGTCTCCTCATTCATTAGAAGGACAATATCAGTCACCAACCAGGAACTTCACTTTCATACCAGACTATAGAGGGTATGTATGCGCATGCATAAAGTGTGTGGAAAAGTGAGTTTAATGCAATCAGATATAGGACTTTTCTGTTTGGATGTATGGGCTGTCAAGGCCGGAAAGTACCGAAGTAGTAGGCGTTTCCGCATAACTTCTGGGTACGATGATGCTGTCGCGCGCATACCCTCTATTAGAAAAGGGTACCCAGTGGCTCAATGCTTGACATCCAGCATCAAGGGTTGGTTTGGGGGTAAATGCAAGAATCTCATGCCCAGGGGGTGTACTTGTACATCTAGCTGCCTCATATAAGAAAACACTTTAGATACAGATTGGTTCCCAAGGCTGCTGCAATACTACTCCTACAGGGAATCACCCTTATTATATCTGTCTTTCCAAACATGTTTTGCGTTTGTCTCTACTACAGTAGCTGCCAGGGATGGCAGAGGAGAGCGCAGCACCGCCCAGCCCCACACGGAGGCAGTATAACAACTCCAATCACACAGACAGACATACACAATACATACACAAGCCATCTGCAATCTGGGGGGTGGGAAAGGTGGACGGACAGACACAGGTTGGAACTTGCCACCCTGTCTTTTCAATGCAAAATGCCAACGTGGCCGCCATGGGAATATGGTCTATGACAGCAGCTCCACAGATGACAGTGACTTGGACTGACCAGACAGTCCTCTCCGTCCTGTCCTCTCCCCAAACTACGTTTTTGAGCACCGCCCGCGCTCCTATGCACAGCTTTGTGTGTATGTCCGTTTAAGCACGGAATGTATGTCCCCAACTCCATATTTGGGCCAACATTCACAGTCATATGGTTGATGTCATGATGCCGTTCATAAACTGCACACCTAGTAACTCGCTATCCACATAGCTACAGATCACACAGAACTAGCCAGGTCGTTATTAGACCCCGGCTTGCTTGCCAATTAATGTCAGTGTGTGCACCGCACATTTTAGCCGATTTCAACATCAAGCGTCTAAACTATAATCCCCAATGTGTTGATCTCTGCTTGGGAAACACTGGTATGGAAATTGAACGGTTCGTGTCCAAGACACTAGAGCTTCTACGCGAGGAGAGAGAGGCCGAAATAGAGACGACCAGGCTGTGGCAGGAGAACATCTCTCTTAAGGATCTTCAGAGAAAGGGCGTGTGCCTTCTGAAACTACAGCCGGCCATTCGGTCCACGGGTCTGTACGGTCGATCACTCGTCACTCTAGAATCAAGGAAACATGTCGGCCCGTCACTTCTTCCAAGTAACAGTTTTGGACCTGGGGACATAGTTGGCATATATGACGCAACGAGTGGATGCAGTGCTGCCTCGCAGCTCGGCACAGGGATAGTGACATGGGTCAGCCAAGCATCCATAACGGTTGCATTTGAAGACTCGCTGGACGATCTCAGCGTCGAATCCGACTCCCTCTACAACCTGTTGAAGTTGGCAAATGATGTCACCTACAAGCGAATGAAACAGGCCTTGAATGCTTTGAATGGGTACAAGAGTGGGCCAGCCTCCGGCCTTATAAGTGTTCTCTTTGGCTACTCGGAGCCGAGCTCGCAGTCACAGTCAAATGTCGTATCCTTTTTTAATTTGGACCTGGACGAGTCCCAGAGAAAAGCCGTGTCCTTTGCCATGTCCCAGAGGGAGGTGGCCGTGATTCATGGCCCGCCAGGCACTGGGAAAACGACCACGGCGGTCGAGATCATCCTCCAAGCGATCAAGCAAGGCGAAAAGGTTCTGTGCTGTGCCTCGTCCAACGTGGCCGTGGACAACCTGGTAGAAAGGCTGGTTCGTTGCAAAGCCAAACTCCTGCGACTGGGCCATCCCGCCAGACTACTGGCGTCCATTCAGAAACACTCCCTGGACGCCGTCCTCGCCCGCGGCGACAGTGCAAACATCATCTCCGACATCCGCAGAGACATCGACAAAGCCTTTTTGGGAATGAAGACGACGTGGGACAGAGGCCAGCGCTCCCGCTTCAAACGGGAGATAGGCACGCTGCGAAGAGAGCTGAGAACCAGAGAGGCAAAGGCCATCACCCAGATCCTGAAAGGTGCCGACGTCGTGCTGTGCACCAACGCCAGTGCTTCCGACGACGGCCCTTTGAGGTTCCTGCCGGCGGGCCATTTTGATTGGGTGGTGATAGACGAGTGCGCCCAGGCCCTGGAGAGCAGCTGTTGGATCCCTCTGCTTAAAGCGCGGAAGTGCGTCTTGGCGGGAGACCACAAGCAACTACCGCCCACAATCAGATCGCAAGCGGCCGCATCGAGAGGCTTATCCGTTAGCCTGATGGAGAGGCTCGTTCAGAAATATGGGGACATGGTTGTCCGCATGCTAACGGTGCAGTATCGCATGAACTGTGCCATTATGGAGTGGGCCTCCAAGCAGATGTACCAGGGAGGACTGACCGCCCACAGCACGGTGGAGCGCCACTTGCTAAAAGATATTCCAGGCGTTGCCTGCGTGGAGGAGACCAGTTCCCCGCTTTTTCTCATCGACACCGCTGGTTGTGGGCTGAGCGAGATGGAGAACAGCGACGGGGAATCTAAAGGCAACCAAGGTGAAGCACACATTGTCGAGCTCCACGTAAAGGCCTTGATTGAAACTGGGCTGAAAGCGAAAGACATAGCCGTTATTGCGCCATACAATTTACAGGTTCAGCTTCTGCGTCAGAGGCTTTCTGCAAGACACCCAGAGCTGGAGATCAAGTCCGTGGATGGCTTTCAGGGCAGAGAGAAAGAGGCCGTGATCCTGTCATTAGTTCGCTCGAACAGAAAAGGTCAAATCGGATTTCTTGCCGAGGACCGAAGGATAAACGTGGCGGTTACCCGTGCCAGGCGTCACCTTGCTGTGGTGTGTGACACGCAGACCGTTCAAAACCACACCTTCCTGAGGTCTCTGATCAACCACATGAAGGAGTGTGGAGAGGTCCGAACGGCCTTCGAGTATCTCCATGACATCGCACCGCAAAACTATACCCGGGAACACCAAGGCGCCAAGGCTAACAGTGGTGTTAACAGCTTCTCGTCTACCAAACAGAAGGTCAAATGTCACCCTGTGGGCAAAGAGGAGCCAGGACTGATTAAACCTGCTCATATCAAGAGTAAGGTGCATAACACAGGCTACAGTAAGCACACAAAGTCCTCCAATTTGTCACTCATCAAAGAGCAAGAGAAGATCAAATCCATGGAGATCAGAGAGAAGCTCGAGGCCTTTTTGAATGACCTAAGCCGCACTGAGCTACAGTTCACACCAAGCCTCAACTCCCACGATCGCATGCTGGTCCACCAGATCTCACAAGAGCTGGGACTCGGGCATGAAAGTAGAGGGGAGGGGAAGGACAGATGCATCACCGTCTCTAGATCACAGTCTGGGCTAAACGAGGAGGTTGTCACAGAGGAGCCGACGGGAGTTGCCCAAGTAGAAGAAATTGTCATGGAGCCTGAAGGCAGGCCCTCGTGCCAACCTCCACTAGACTTGAAAATGTTGGATTTGGAGAAAATGAGGAGGGAGCAACAGAAAGAAAATGCCAAACAACAGGGTAACACTAGAATTCAGACGGCTCAATCTTCTAAGACCAAGTCAGCTAAGGGAAAGAACCGCACCAAAGCAGGTCCCTGTGACATTACTGCTGCCGCCACTGCGGACTGTGGCTCCGACGCGCTCATAAATGCAGCGGTGAAGGCTAATAGTGTGTGCGGTTTTGCCAAATGTAAAGCTTCTGTGCTAACACTTGGCCATCTTTGCATGTTTTGCAATAGGCAATATTGTCTAAGTCACGGTCACCACTTACCAGAGGTGCATGGCTGTGGGGACAAAGCCAAGACTCATGCTCGGATGACAATACGCAAGAATGGTGTTCTTTATAGTGGAAAGTCTATGGACTCCAACAAGAAGGCTTATCTGCAAAGAAAACTGGACTCCAAACTGAAAGATATGGCCTCTCATAGGAACAATAAAGACCAAAAAACTTGAATAACTTGAAATGTATATATGTATAGTGTCTTTCAAGGACACTTAATGTATTTTGAGGAATGTCATGTTCATCAGAATTAAAGCAAATGCAAATAACCTGCAACTTAGTGATTATTCCATCATTAGTTTCAATTAATTGAATAATCGAGAAGTGCAGGTACTGTATATATTGTGTATATTTGTTATATCAAGGAATTGACGCGAAAAACATTCAAATTGATTTTTTTTTTTAAATAATCGATTAGCGGCTACGGCCACATTGGACTTCATGGTCCATTAATGTACACAAACAAAATGGTCTTATCTGTATTGTGTGCCTTTACTACCCCGGACAACCCATAACTGCTGCCATATTTGTGGCAGCTACTGCTCCTAATAGTTTGAATGGGTAGGCCTAAATGCAGAGGACATTTTCTCCAGTATGTGGAAATGTACTGTAGCAAATACCCTAACAACAACAACAACAATAAAATGCCCTAGGTGCAAGTGTTTCCCAGACTGGTGTTGTAGTTTGTTTTCCACTTTAGGTGAAAAACTACAGCAAGATATGGCAGGCTGCATAATACTGACCTTATTATATAGTACACAGTGATGCAATTGCAAGGTGCAGCCAATCAAATTAATAATGGATGTGTTCGATTCTAGGTCTCAATACTGTCTATCATGCTTGCACATTGGCATCATGCCTTTGGCTCTGGACACACCCATTATTAATTTGTTTGGTGTGTATTGCTTATATAGTCATATTTTCTTCATTTATTTAACTCGGGACAATGTTCACATGATAAGCCAGCAGATTCATAAATACAGAAAGACACCCAATTTACGAACAACTTTTGGCTCATCAGATTAATTTCAACATATATATATGTTCTTGCTTAATGTAAGTCGCTCTGCAGATTAAGAGCGTCTGCTAAATGCCTAAATTGTAAATTGTATGTTGGCAGATATTCTTTTTTTGTCTAAAATTCATAATGTTAACATTCTTGCATTCAAACAAAACGTGCCTCAAATCGGTTGTCGTTATCGGCTGTAGTTTTTATTCCATGAACCTGAACTGGAAAACAAACCACAAAATCAGCCTATAGGGATTCATGATCCTTTCGTTCAATTGCCTACATTAACAATTGTTTTCTAGACGCTTGCTTCACAAGGTCCAATCGGACATGTTCATTTGCACTAGTTTGGATAACTAGAGCGGTGCCCGTTGGGCACTGGCCTACTTGGAACGATGCAAGTTGTAAATGCATGCTTTCCCCACCCAGATATTATGTGTTGGAGCCTCTACAGCGGTGCCCGTTGGGCACTGGCCTACTTGGAACGATGCGTGCCCTACCCAGATATTATGTCTGTGTCCCTTTTATGCCCATATATGGAGTTCTTTGCCAGGCATGCTCAAATATGGAGTGAATATGGAGTCTATGCAGATGTCAGAATGATGTCA
The DNA here is from genome assembly GCF_951216825.1 of Electrona antarctica. Taxonomy (NCBI): domain Eukaryota; kingdom Metazoa; phylum Chordata; class Actinopteri; order Myctophiformes; family Myctophidae; genus Electrona; species Electrona antarctica. The sequence continues at coordinate 41,752,068 of NC_136799.1, forward strand.
GAAGTCGGTGGGACGAACCCGTATTTAGGCATGGCCTAATATGAAGTCTGGCCCAGGCAGAGGCCTTTTGTGGCGGTTCTGGACAACCGTGGGTCCAACCGAACGCATGCGTTGAATTTGAAGTAGGTGGGACGAACGGTTCTCGAGTTACGTGGATTACAGACGTACAGAGACTTGGTGCATTTACTGTATAGTTAGATGGTTCTATCGAAATTAATAGGGGTATCATGACATGGCATGATAATGCTTATGCAGGTGCTGCTGGCTTGGCCAAGTGGCATAATATGCCGCCAGTGTCACCACAACCTGGCAGTTGCCACTCCTGGTCTATGAGTGTCAATGGCACCAGTGGTTTGGAGGTATAGCCCAAAATAGAATGTTGCACAGAATCATGACTTTCATCCACATCCCTATTTTTTGGGGCATGTCATTATTGTAAAAAATATATATTAAAAAAAAAATACTAGAAGTACAGAATATAGCGTGTGTGTGCGTGCGCACGCACATGTGGCACCGTCTCAGCTTTTGTCAGGGGGTTCCGAGATCAGACCACATGATGCCTCCCAGAGTTAAGCTGTCACTAGGTGCGGTTCCATTAAGCCTTTGCGAAAAAAGGAAGCGTATGTTCATTAAGTCGAAAAAAGAAAAGCGAATTGTCGGTGTTTCCATTAAACTGATAAAATGCGCATATGCAATAAGTTCATGAAATGTGCAGTAGGTTGCACTGTTTTGCCAGTAAAGTGAGGTTCATGTAAAGTAGTCCTAATCGATGTTCACACCATTGATTTGATGCGCTGTATGTATGCTGTATGCTGTATGTATCTCAGTTTAACGGACGGGACCCCATATACTGCGCTGTAATCTGATCCCTGGTCAGCGGCTGACCGACCGTCTGCTGCTTTCACAGTATTGACGACACCTACAGTCAAAGAACGTACAAAGAACGATTTGTTGTGTAATGCTTGTCTTAATATATTCGGGGCACATGTAGCCTATATGTCACGGGACTCGATTGGAGCATACTGGTCGTTTATACTGTAAATTGATTGATTGCAGCTGCAAACAGTTGTGAATAACTTGTTTCATCGGCTATATAGCCTATAGCCTACACGTTTAGGTTGCTTATCTTATGCAATGAATATAAATATTAAATAAATAAGAATAGATGAAGCATATGCATGGATCGAAATCGAATAGCCTGCAGGGAGTAGGGACCCAGGCAGCTAGGTTATATAAAAGTTACACTACTCGTAGTCCACGTGTGTGTGTGTGTGTGTGTGTGCATGTGTGTGTGTGTGTGCATGTGTGTGTGTGTGTGTGTGTGTGTCTTGCATCCATACAGTAGCGATCCAGATATCAAAATGATCGGAGCGCCCCGATCAACTCGGGAGGATTCAGACTTCATATGGGATCTTTGAACACGCTACACAATTATTAATCGGACGGGTCGGGTAGTAGTAAATTGGGACCTTATATGTATCCACAACATCACTCCGACACTCCCTCTCCCTCTCTGTCCACCATCCCATGCACCGTTCACTCCACTGCCTCCCCATCGTTGTTTTATTTTATTTTCCAACTGTTCAAAAGCGATATAATGCGAGTTCAATGCTTTCTAATTAAAAACCTTTTCCGCAAGTGTTTCCATACACTATTTGCGCATTTCCCTTTTTTCGAAAAAGCCTAAATCCGCAACCTCCAAGCGAAAAAGTGTTTTTGCGAAAAATGGAGACTTATTCGCATGTTGATGTGTTTCCATCCAGGAGATTTTGCGCAAGAGCCTTAATGCGCAAAGAAACGGCTTTATGGAAACGCACCTAGTGTCATGCCAATTGCCAGCCAGGGGAGACCTACCTTTGGAGTAGTGCGAGTTTTGTTTCTGCCGGTCAGTCTGCAGAAAGATGAGGCAACAAGAGGAAGAAAAAAAAGGTCTGTCTCTGATTTCAAGGACCCCCAGTTTGATATGCATTTCTGTGGAACCTCCGGGTTAATTTAACTCCCGAGAGTGTACATTTATTTGTACCCTCTGAGTTACAGGACCAACAAGAGTCTGTTTGGTGGTTCCTATCAATCATGACCTATCAGTCATTTAGCTGGGGACCCCCTGCCCAAGGACCACTTGAGGTACAGAGAAGTCACAGTTTTTCTGTTTGTTTGCATGCCACCATTGTACAACGAAGTAGGTTTGAGTGGTTAACCAGCAATTTAGCACATTCTACATTGATACAAGGTGGGAGAAAAGAACAAACGCCTAGCCCTCAGCCCCACCTATCGCAGCCTCCTGGCCTCCCTTTCAGACTCCATGAGTGACAGAACGTCCCCCACTCGGACTGGGCCCTTCACGTTCCTGATGATAGAGCGGCTGCTGTCGTCCATGAACTCCACACGGACCTGCGTACAACCTCCCTGGGAACCAGTTCTTCCTATTATGCTGGTGACTCTTGCGAGCTTGACGGGCTGCACGCGGTTGGCGTCCATGGTTGTCTGCGTGGACGGGGGAAAAGAGGCTCCGGTCTTAACCAGAGGGTCTTAACTAGCCTGTGTATGCCATGTCATGTCATCATGACGCATGTATGTATGACGATAGGACTCCAAATTGGGACAGCCATGGCCTGTCACACAGGTGTTACATCATCATACATTAGCGAATCAAATCAGCTACAAACACACAAGGCTGTGCATAGGAGGGACTACTAGTATCCCTCAAAACAGACTCACTCTGCGGTTTTGTGCCACTGTGTGAATTTACTGAACTAGTCTGTGAATCATATTGAACATGGAAAACAGAACAAAAAGTGTTTTTTGACCGTTTATTTCAGCGGTCCCACTCTCCTGGAAAAGTTGTTGTATTTCCCATTTTCCGGGCCTTGATAAGTCAAAAAGTAAATAATCACACCCGTGTGAACTGAGTGGTGCAGTGACGTCACACACTAACCATAGCAACCATGCTCACATGTACGTGGGGCCACGTACAGGTACACAGGTACACGGGTACAGACACGGGTACAGACAAAGCTGGTTATTGGAGTGGTTTGCACCTGTGCAATCTGTCTATGGACAGCAGGTTACTAGGTGTGAAGTTTTGTGAAAAAAGCAGCAATGATGAGCTTATGTGCTATCTTGAGTTTAGCATGGCTAGGTGAGCAGTGTTCGCTGTGATTGGTCTATGAAACGGGGACAATAGCAAACATTCAGAATTTCTGTGCACCAGAAACCTACAATGATCCACTTGCCATGCTTTACGACGTAAAGTTTACGTCGTTTAATCACTAGTGAAACATTTCAGATCAGATAAAACAACCTACCATGCAAGATTCTCTTTCTGTGTGTGTGTGTGTGTGTGTGTGTGTGTGTGTGTGTGTGTGTGTGTGTGTGTGTGTGTGTGTGAGAGGCATGGCTGACTGACAGAGGCATCAGTATCACAGGTGTGTCGTCATACCCAGCTCAGAGTCTAATTGGCCACCAAAAGTTTTCCCTCCACACCAATCTCCGAAAATAGCAGATCTACAAGCTCTTAGGCCCTCATTTATCAACGCGGTGTACACCCAAATTTGGGTGTACACCGCGTTGATAAATGAGGGCCGTAGTCTCCCTAACTCTTCCATTGAGAAATGTAGACCCTGGTGTCAGGTAGTACTAGCCCTAGTGTCCTTGTAAACTTGTGACTACAACAAGGACTATATACAAGGACTTGTACTACAAGTAAGACGCGCGAACGCGGGAAGCGAACGCAGCTCGTAAATTGCAAAAACAACAATTAGAATAAATTACGTAATTTTTTAAGGTTTTTTTTAAGTTCTCTTTTTTTTGTGTTTTTTATGATTTTTTTAAGTTAAGTTTTTTTTTAAGTTAAGTTTTTTTTAAGTTTTTCCTTTTAAAGTTTTTCCTTTAAGTTTTTTTTTTAAGTTAAGTTTTTTTTTAAGTTAAGTTTTTTTTAAGTTAAGTTTTGTGTGTGTGTGTGTGTGCGTGCGTGTGCATGTGTGTGTGTGTTTTTGTGTGTGATACAGCTGCACCCTCTGGTGGTGGGCGGGTGGTGTTACAGCGTGACAGACAGACACACAGACAGGATCTGCTGGGTCTCATAGTAAATGCTCACTGCGTTCGCAATCACTGCGTTCGCAATAACACACGGATAATGCATCTGGTTTGCCCAACACACACGCTTTAAGGAAGAATAATGGTTATTTTTTAGGGGTGCTAGCCCCTCCTATACTCAGCTATTACTGTAGATTTCCGTCTTACACAATTCCCATTGACAATTAATGGGGAATTTTAAGTCATAGTGTCTGAGCAAACCGGCATAGTGTCTATTTTATGTCATGATGATGTACGATGATAAGAGCTTCCCTCACTTCACACGGGTGTGATTTTTTTATACCCCCCCCCCCCTGGAAATCCTTCCACTGTATATATTGATTTTATTTCTTGGACCTTTCTTAATATTTGTCCCCCTAATAAACTTGTTTTTCTTTGTTGTTGTTTTTTTGGGTAGAAAACGCTCCATATAAATCCGAGATATTACCATTATAATGAGCAATCACACAAACTATATATATCATAACACCTTTAATTCAGACAAAGAACAGAAAGTCATTGAATTAACTCCTAAATAAAGCCCAGCATCTGTGGTGTTTTACTTAATGTCCTCCGCTGTAGCCAGCTGCTCCTCCAGCAGCGCTGTGTTGACTCTGTGCATCATCAGGAAGCGTCCGTCCAAGTGGAACACAGGGATGTCATATTTATACCGCTCATACCACACCTTGTTCTCTGGCAATGTGATGTCTATCTGCTGGAAAATATACTGCATGCACGCACGCACGCACGCACGCACGCACACACGCACACACACACACACACACACACACGGTTAAATACACACAACAGTTCTATAGTGGTAAAAACAGTGAGTCCCCTGTACAATCATACCCTCCCCATGGGCTCATGACAGTTGCAAATATGTCTTTTTGCAACATTGCATTTTGATAGATTTGTTTTTAAATGAAACATTATACATTATGAAGGCTGTCGGATGAAATTCACTTTACATCACGACACTAAGTGAATACGTGACATGAAAATGGCACGCGCGCACACCCTTTATCTAATATGTGGACGACTAAACACATGGACAATGAATCTGGTTTGTCCAATGTAATTGTGTTTGTTTTTTCCTATGGTGAAAAAGAGATTCTTCTCACCCTGTGTTTGTATGGTTCAAGGACTTCCTTGGCGTCGTCACACAGCGGACATGGATCCTATCAGTACATGACATGAGAGAGATGCCGTGATGTTATTCAGTGAATAGGGCTGGCCACATTATTTATTACTAGGGATGTCCCGATACACTTTTTTCGATCCGATCCACAATTTCTGTGTTAGCCGATACCGATACAGAATACCGATACCAGTGTTGTGATCTCGTGTTGAGCAGATGTACCGTAGGCCTACAAGCTTGCAGACTCTATTTTCACCATTATGAAATAATCATCAATTATTGTAACAAAAGTTTGAAATAATTAAATCGGGTCATGTTTGGAATTGTAACAGCAAGGAATAAATAACAAAATCAATATTCGGATATTAACCTGTGGGCCTCATTAAGTGAAGGTGGGGGCCGCCACCTCCCGCCAGTTGCCATTGGCCATTCATTTTTGAGGGGCACTAGGCCCCTCCTATATAGAGCGCCGAAGTCCTGACGTCACTCGCTCATCCCCTCGATTCCCCTGGTTCACGCTAGTAATTTCTCTATGGAGAATAACATGGGGTGATCTTAATATTGTCTACTGTATCTGTATCGTTTGCGACAGTCAGTCACTCATATATGATAGTCTGTTTCTAGCGAAAATGTAACTAATTCAGCAGCAGTAACATTAGCGTTTTCTCTCAGTCAGTTGATTCTTCATATTCATATGAGTGACAACGGTGTAATGATTTGTTTATTTTTCAAACAGTTCTTATATGAGGCAATCTAAAACCCCCCTATGGGGATTACAATGCAAATAGAAAGTGCATGAACCCGTAGATTTGCGCCCTCTACCAATATTGACGTCAGACTTCGGTGCTCTATACAGGTTTAATGTTTGTTTTTAAAATGCCATTGACAATGAAGGGAAAATGTACGTCATATTGTCCCTCATTACGTCATATTGTCCCTCATTACGTCATATTGTCTCTTTATTGTTAATGGCATTTAATGTTTGTGTGGGCAACGTTTGTTTTACATCACCATTACATCGCCTAATCAACATGAGTTCGACTTTAATATATTAGCGCCCCTCACTTCACACGGGTGTGATTATTCCCATAGAGATTTACAAACATACTGTATTATTATTTATATACATTATTTTAAGCCTAGAATCAATCCATCCAGGATCCTGGTGAGTCATGACCATAAAACCTTTTAATTCTTTGAAAACAATGAAAAAGGGTATTTATTTAAATGTAGTATATCACATTATTTTTATTTTCTTCCACAGAATCAAAGGTGTTGTGGTCATCATGATTCACCAGGATCCTAGATAGCTTGATTCTAGGCTTAGAATAATTGATGTGAATATTTTTGCCAATCTCTATGGGAAAAATTAATTGGAAATTTGGAATTAGTTTTCAGTGGGTCCAGAAAACCATGCCGATGCTGCTATGCTCTATAATGCATGGCGATACCTTTGTAAAGAGTGTTAGGATTGGCAGTGTCTTCTGGCAAAAGAGTCGTTGAAGCAGTTGAGCAGGTCTCTGGGTTTGATTGAGGCTCCTCGCCATTAGCCTGTGCATCCTGTGTAGCCTGTGAGAGGAGGTCAAGATCATCGTGATTCCATTTGCTATATGTGTGTATTGTTTTTAAACCCAAAGATATTGACCATATCACAGACAGTGTAGTGTCCTTTCCCATCTTTGCTGCCTCTAAGTCCTCGTCTTTTGGATAAGCTCTACAGCAAATACCAGGCTAGTCATCTCCAAGTTTAGGTGATTGTCACCTTTTAAAATGTCGCCATCAATTTCTTGTCAAAGGTATTTCTCAGGTATTTAAAAATCTGCACCACCTTGAACAGCTTTGACATTAAAGTGATGAACACTGTACATTAATTAATGCATTACTAATTAAAATACAATATGATTGTGAAATTAATCATTATGTTTATAATGTACATTGTGTATTTGCTCTGTGCACAATTTCTTGCGCCCGGTTACTGTCTGTTAGTGTACCATTGTTGGAGATTTGTTGTATACTTTGTATAGGTTTCTTGAGGTATGTGTCATGGATGGATGTATTATTTGGCTGTTGTGTAATTTCATTTGACATGTACATGTAGCATTGAAGTTTAATTTTGTTTCTGCCTCTTGGCCAGTTCCCACTTGCAAAAGAGACTTAGTCTCAATGTGTTTTTACTGGTTAAATAAAGGTTGAAAAAGTGTCTGTCTGTCTGTCTGTCTGTCCTGCCCATTTGTATGCATCAACTTTGTCACCATTGTAACATTTTTGTAATGTAACATGTAACATTTTTGAATGCAGGACTGTATCATACGACAAGTCTGAATAGCTGACCAGGCTACTTCCACCATATAATCATAGAATGGCTGTTATATGTATGGTGGTAATATTATAATATCACAGCATGTTAGGGCTACAACACAATCTCCACTCCACCACTGTTGATAAGGACAAATGCACTCACATGTGAACTGTGTGGTCACAGAACAGACAGCCGCAGTGCCGCACACAAACTGCAGTGAAATTAGCCGGTCAACAAATTCTCATAAAATAAACAATATTTGCTTTCAGATTCAGACGTTTCAACAAAGAAACAAACCTTTTAATATTTCTTCAATTTTGTTTACAGAGTAGTGTCACCACTAACTGTGTCCCCCTGGCAACACCACATTACATGAGCAGTTCCGGTCAGAAACGCTTGAGAACTTTTACACTTCCGTCTGTGGTCATTAGCCTCCCCCTCTAAGGTTTACAATTTCTACAAATTGCTTATTGCTACAATACCTGTATATCCAGTCATTTTGGGGTATAAACAAGACGTTGAAGGATATAATTACTAATAATAAAATAAAAACTAGGAGACGTAACAGGTATGACTGCTCAAGACCTCTATACACTGCACTAGGCTCCACTACACTGCCATCTGCTGACAGTGACCACATGTATAATATAATTCTGTTCTAGTGCAGTAATATCAGTGTTCTGGCTGGACCTTTTTGTGATGATTGTTTATCACTGAACCTATTTTGGTGAGGTACATTATCTTAAGAAGATACCACTCGTTGGATTAGTTATCTCAAGGGTTCTTGTATAATATCACAATAAGACAGCTTCAGTGGTTGTTTACCCTTATATTCTTCCTTTGAGTTGTATTGTAGATATGTAAGAACACTGTGTTATGCAGTTCTCTGACACATTCAATAAGAAATCAACCCATTCTCATGCAGCATTTTACATCTTTCAGTGAAAGATGTGTGTTACACCAGTCCTGTTAATCGTGTTAAAAATGTAGCTTTCGTGAAATGGCTTCTCTCTCTCTTCAGAAACTATATTTATTAAAGTTTCCACAACATGAAATTCAACTTTTCAAACGCAATTTTGAACAATCAGGCTTTCTCATCATATAGGGGCATTTATGAAAATGTATTTCAGGAACAGCAACTGATTTGGTTGTACGCGTTGTGTCATCTGTATCACTACTTTGTATAATTCCTCGCCCTCTTCAGTTCCAAATTTGCATTTCCACTTTGTTTACAATGTCTGCCTTTGCAGATTTTTCCAAGCTGGCATGGAATGGAAATGCCTGGGTTTATCTAGCATGAGTATTATAATGACTCAAAGATAAAATAATTTGCACAGCAGCGCCCACCACCACCTCAGGACATTGTTGTATTGCAGATGAAATTGCTTCAGAGGCCAGAAAGACATCAGTGTGGTGATTTAGGCTCAAGTCTCAATCATTAGAAAGAGGTTTAGGGACATAAACAATATGATATTAAATCGTTTTAAAATGCATGTTGTAAATAAGAACGCTATGCAGTCATTTTAAAAATATGTGTTTTTCCCCAGCACGACAGTAACTTCAGTATGATTGGTCCAGACATAGATGCATTTTCTATAGAAGAATATTAGATGTATAAATGACTAATCAATTCTCTATAGTGTGAAATGATATATAAAAACATTTCCCCTTTGTTCAATAATTTGATAATTACTGCCACTGCACAGAATTTTAGTTTTTTTCTGCTATTGGGGAATCAGCGACATCAGATGGTCGCAAGGTAGGCTATACATATCCTACAAATGGTCTCCTAAGCAGGCAAATCTTACGAACGTCCTGGTTACTGGTGATAGATCCCACGAGAGTGTGCTGGGACAGAGAAAGGTTGATAAATAATAAAGTAGATTTTCTCCTGATTAGTCTCTTTGAAATAACAATTTTAGTATGAAAATCTTGCCATATAAGTTCATGGCAGGGTGGTAACTACTGTACTGTAGGTGCAATTTCACATTGACATGAAAAATAAAAATAAAAACATTTATTGATATAGTGTAATTCTTTATTGATCCCCGGCATAGATAATTCAGGTGTCGTCAGCACCACAGTATGTAACAGCTTTACAAGTAATATTCAAATACAAATAATGTTTGAAAGTGAGAGATCACAAATAAAAAGAAAAACATATGTAGTCTGACCTTAGCAATCGGATTGACTGGGATAACGGTGTATAAACAATTTCAAAATAAAAATATGGGCATAGCACAAGGCACAATGTATCACCAGATTATGAACAGATACTATGTTAGCTATAGGTCAAAGAACAAAAGAATAGCAGATGCTCTTGATTAGAGGCTATGAGATACAGTACATGCAACTTGTTCCAGTCCAATCCTAATACTTCTAGCCTCGTCCCGAGAAAGACCCATGTGGGTCAAAACCGGCTGCCATCCTTATTTTTGTTATTATTTGTTACATTATGCCCAAGACACATTAAACACTTTAACTACTGTATATCCTCGACTCATTGAGTGTATATTTTAAATTAGCCAAAGGGCTTCTCTGTCTTCAAATAACTATGTACAGACTGTAATGTGAGGCTGATATACAGCTCCATCTCAATGAATTAGAATATTGTGTAAAAGTTCATTTTCTTCCGTAATATAATTCAAAAAGTGAAACTTTCATACATTCTCAATTCATTGTGCATAAAGTGAAGTATTTAAAAACTTTTTGTTTTAATCTTGATGATTATGGCGTACAGCTCATGAAAATAAAACAATCCTATCTCAACAAATTAGAATATTTTGCGAGACCACTAAAAATAAATGATATTTTAAACGAGAAATGTCGACCATCTGAAAAGGATATTAATGTATGCAGTCAATACTTGGTCTGGTCTACTTTTGAACAAATTATTTCATCAATGGGTCGTGGCATGGAGGTGATCAGCCTGTGGCACTGGTGGTGTTATGGAAGCCCAGGTTTGTTTGATAACAGCCGTGAATTAATTTGTATTGTTGAGTCTCATGTCTCACACCTTCCTCTTGACAATACAACCTAGAATAGATTCTCTGTGAGCTTCAGGTCAGGCCAGTCAGTTAAGCACAGTAATACCATGGCATGGTTAGTACACCAATTACTAGTAGTTTTGGCTCTGTGGGCAGGTGCCAAGTGCTGCATAAAATGGAAGATCAGCACACAGTGCTGTAACATATCATAATAGATGGTTGTTTTGAGACTCTGGACTTGACAAAACACAGTGATGATTTTGGCCATGTTATCTGCTGGTGTTGATCCACTGACAGTGAAAACTTATGGTTTCAACAGAGCCATCATTTTAGAGTACATTGTGCTTCAGTATGTTGACAAGCTTCATGGAGATGCTAATTTTCCTTTCCAGCTTGATTTGGCACCTGCCCAGTGCCAAAACTACTAGTAACTGGTATACTGACCATGGTATTGCTGTGCTTAACTGACCAGCGATCTGGCCTGACCTGAACCCCACAGAGAATCTAGGTTGTCAAGAGGAAGGTGTGAGACATGACTCAACAATACAAATGCATTTATGGTTATCAAAGCAAACCTGGGCTTCCATAACACCTCAACAGGTGCATAAATTAATATACTTTTCAGATGGTCGACATTTCTCGTTTAAAAAAAGAAAATTTTTCAGTGGTCTCGTAAAAAGAATCTAATTTGTTGAGATAAGATTTTTTTTTATTTTCATGAGCCATACTCAAGATTAAAACAAAAAAATGTTTTAAATACTTCATGTTATGCCCAATGAATTGAGAATATATGAAAGTTTCACTTTTCAAATTATATTAGGGAACAAAAATGAACTTTTATTTTTACACAATATTCTAATTAATTGAGATGGAGCTGTATGTACATGTAAGCCAGCCTACACAGTAGGTACAGTATACAGATCTGAGCAATATCTGTTGCCAGTGAAACATAGCAGTTGACCTACAGCAAGTAGGCAACTTCCATGATAATTTAGTGCAGTGTTCCCAGTATAGCCAGTAGTACTATTACTATTCGTAATAATAATCATCATAAAAAGCATAGTTACTTTCATATTCATCAACTATGGCTTTACAGTCTTTCCTCAGCAATACAGACATGCAGCTGAAACCGGCACGACCATTGGGCATCTGCCCCACAGTTTCCCAGGTGTCCGTCTCTTCACAATAGCGCTCAATGTTCTGGGTGAGTCTACATGAAGAGAGACCAATAGCCATGTGTTAAATATATGCTGTGAACAAGAAGCCACCTTTTCCCAGGCATTCATGGAGGCAATGTCTTACCTGTGGCTCTCATCCCACCCTCCTAGTATGTAGATCTTTCCATCCACCTCAACTGCGCAATGCCCGACGCGTCTCACTTGCATTGGGGCACACACGGTCCATTGATTGGTCTTGGGGTTGTAACATTCCATCGTGTTTTCAATGTTGCGCATGTTGCTCTCGTTCGCAGAATCAGTATGCAGTCCACCTACAGATAAAAAAGAATTAAAAGGATAGTGACTTTTAATGGGCTCAAGTACGATACACTTTACGATACAATGGTCGGAGATACCAACGTGCACGTCTGTTGTATCTCTAAGCCACTGGCTTTATTTTTAGACTTTACGGATGTACTTGATGCTTTTAACCTTCATTTTAACCGTCACTGCACCAGTGCACCCACACATTGGGCATACGCTTGACCTTGTCATTTGTTATGGTTTGCCCATTTCTAATGTTCACGTTTGTGCTCCAGTCAGTTCCGATCATTTCCCTGTTACTTTTGATTTAGCACTGCCCTGTGACACTTTTAATTCATGCGGTCAGTGCCGTGTATTGAAACCTGCTACCGCCACGCTGTTCTCCTCCGCTTTTAATAATGTATCTCAGGCTGATAATGGCCTCTCTGAGGGTCTAGACACTGAGCAACTCACATCTTCCTTTCTTTCCACCTGTGCCGGCATTCGTAACACTGTTGCGCCATTAAAAGCCATGCGTCCCGAACCTAGGTCTGAGCCTTGGCTAAACGACACCACCCGCGCTGCCAGGAGTGTCGGAAGGCTGAGTGCAGATGGAAGAAAGACAGGCTTCATGTGTCACATGACATTCTTAAAGATTGCTTGAAAGAATATAAGAGGCCTGTTAAAGCTGAAAAGGCAAAGCATTTCTCTGATGTTATTTCTAAAAATGTGGATAAACCACGTGTTCTTTTTAAAACCATTGAGCAGCTGTTAAATCCCTCCCAACGCACTTGTCTGGAAGCATTGAGGTCTGAAAATGCCGAAATCGGTTTGTTTCCAAATTAACCACAGTGTGGTTTCTTACGGGGGTGAACGCATTCAGACTTCATACAGGACCAAATATAGATGTTTAACCAAAATTGCCGTTGGCTATTGTTAGCTTGTAGAGCTGTTCTTTTTAAGCATGCGCCACTGCGCAATGTTATGACATAGCTACATGCAGATACACATCTTGTCTGCGAGGCTGTGCAGCTGGGTGCATACTGGGTGGATACAAGCGTTGTTCAGATAACGCGTGGTCTCTCCTCTCCTAGTTTGATGTCAAATAAGCCTAAACAGAGTGTTGTTGTTGTGCTATGCATTACATAACTCTCTCTAGTCATCTGGGTTATTAAGTGAGCTGGGCAGTGCATGTCTGGAGAGAGAGAGAGAGAGATTTCAAATCGCAAACTTTGGGTGTGAAAGTGCCCTTAGTTTATCAACACAAAATGTACATTAAATGATAAATTATGTATTACGGATTAAGTTATCCAGCAGCACAAAGTAATTCAAATCACCTCCCCTGACCCCCACCCCATTTACCAGCTGCAACATTAACATGATGAAAGCATTTAATGCATTACTACTTTCAATTCAATTAAAAGAATCATTCTGCATAATGAGTACATATTTACTTTAACTAGATATATTTTGGTACTTTTACTCAAGTGAAGCCGAGTACTTCTTCCACCATTGACTAAGAACATTTAAGAGCAGAATGATACCTATAACATAGATCTTTCCGTTGAGAGTAAGGACAGCTGGATCGGCACGCGGGTTATGCATAGGAGCGACTTCCGTCCATACAGATGTTTCAGGGTTGTACTTGGCCACCTTGCTGATTGAACGCAAATCTTTTTGTACACCTAGGGCCCAGGAGAGAGAGCGCGAGAGAGAGAGAGAGAGAGAGAGACACACACACACACACACACACAGTGTTATTATAACTCTGGTTTTCATTTAAGGATCAACTAAAGATGTAAGGATCATACTGTGTAGAAAACACCTGGTGTACCAGAGTCGTTAGTCATGATGACCATATCATGACATAATTATAAATAGAATACTGTGACATCATTGGTCAGGTAACATGACTACTACTACTACTACACCGATTTAAAAACTATATATATTATACACGTACAGACACAGACGTAAAAATATAATCCACTGCTATGCGATGGGGTCCAACTTTACAGAAAATAAACAAAACTACTCCGCTAATCACCGAAACAAAGCCCGTTTTGTGTTGGTGAAAGTCAATTTTCCAGGCTGGGAATAGCTACTCTAGAATGTAGTACTCTACTCAGTTCCCCAGCTCCTCTCTAAAATGCACTATTTTTGTCATGAAGTAAAATCAAATGCATCCAAGTGGATCGGCGTAGGCACAACCCAGAAATGCCATAGTAGAAGAAGTTACTCTGTAGCTATGTGGTTTTGTTTATTTTCGGTAAAGTATAACCTCTCGCACGGCAGTGGGATTTCTTGCCTGTGAGCAGCAGAGGTGTTCCCGCCAGGGCGTTAGTGAGAGACTCGCTATAAGCACTGGACCAGGGTTAGTTTTAGCCAGAATAAACTGTGCCACCAGGAAGGAAGATTATAACTCTCGCCCTCACTGGGGTGGGAGAAATCCATTACCACAGTGGGGGGGTACTGTCTGCAGTGGGTACTCTGACACAGCGATCGCCGATTACTCTTGGCAACAAGTACAAAGTATAATTGCATGCATTCCCGACTTGCATCTTTCCAGAGTAGAAACACACACCTTATGAAACCCAGCAGGCTGAGCCTGCAGTTGCATAAATCTGTTCCGTACCAATAAAATAGAGATGTCCTTCTAGTGCAGCCGGAGAGACGGAGGCGATAGAAGCGAGAAACGCTTCCAGATCGACAGGTTCCATGAGCTGCCAGCTGTCAGCGTCAAAGTCGTACCGCTCAATTGAGGGCCACGGACCACCCATGGCATACACGTAGTCATCTAACGTCACCATGCCTATATAGACCATGTGGAGTTGTGTAGAAAAAAGGAAAAAAAACTCATTAGAAGTGATGTCCTTGCCAAATGCACTATACAGTCTCTCCCTTGGGTAACCAAGGCAACAACACTTTAGTTCTTTGTAATTTGAAGCACTAAATCCATAATTAATCAAGGCTGTGATATCAGGAGTGAAAGTTGTTACTTTTCTGGTGCTCGATCTCACTACTTCACAAATACACTTATATTTAGTTCTATATTCAACTGTAGAAAGGCTTCCAGAGCATTACAAATATAACCGTTTTTAATACTAGACATTTACAATGTTAATTTATAGGCCAATATTGTACAAAGTACAGTATGTACTACAGCATGTACAACAAGCTCTGCAACAATCTATCAATATTGTCTAGAATCTTCTAGACTATATACACACACACACACCGCTCAGTGTGTGTGTGTGTGTGTGTGTGTGTGTGTGTGTGTGTGTGTGTGTGTGAGAGACAGACAGACAGACAGACAGACAGACAGACGGGAGGGAGGGAGAGAGGGGGACACAAAGATAGAGAGAGGGGGTGCACACTATACACAGAGATAGAGAGCGGGAGGCACGCAGAGAGAGAGAGAGAGAGAGAGAGGGGCATAATGTAAATATCTGAAGTTGTGCTTTATCTACTGCCGTATCTTGCGCCCTAGATTATACTTAACAATCTTACTGAAGTAGGAGCGTGGTTTATTCATGGGATTGGGAGCTGATTTTAGAGCTGCCCTCCATGAGTTAAGGTCAACATCATAGCAAATCATCCCCCTATTGACTGAATAATCCAGTCCATCAGCCAAAAACAGAGTACTGCCTACGGTGGGAGAAGAGCAGAATTAAAACATTGATTTATGCCTTAATTGTTAGAGCAATAAAGATGTAAATTAGATAAAGTGCCCCACAGGGCACAGGTCTCCACCAGGGCAGGTCAGGTTGTGGCCTCCTGGTGGCGCTATAATAGGTCAATGTGAAAAGGGTGCCACTTCTTACGTCTTGGATGGCAATTGGATGATTTGAGGCATTTTGTGTAAAAAAAAAAGTCTATTTCAAAAATCCACCTGTTGGTGGCGCTATAACAGGCCAATGTGAAAAGGGTGGGATATATTCCTCCGCCTAGTAGGAAAGTCTGTGAAAGATCTCACGTAAATTGCACGCTGCGTTCATGATTTGAGGCTTTTTGTTCAGAACGGGCCAATCCTGCAAACTTTGAAAGCCAATGTTAGCCAATTATGATGGAATATGAAATATTGGACAGATCCATCTTGAACACATGACTGTAGAGATACTGTGTAACGATTTGCAGGATTTTTGGACAGAATCTGGAGGAGTCACATAAAAAAAAATGTGTTTTACAAAAGTCTCACTCCTGGTGGCAGGCTGCTCTGGAAAATTCGGGCAGAGGTTCATCCTTGGCATCCAGGGAGTGTGTGTGTGTGCACAGTTTGGCATCGACAGGGTTAACGGTGCCGGAGATTAGCTGGTAACAGACGGTCGAACGGACGGACGCACACACACACACGCACGGACAGAGTGCAAAACATACTCTCTCCCCATGCCTTCGGCCTGGTGCTGACAATACAATCTTTTGATAATACTCCTTCAGAATGATTCTGTCAAATAAAATCACACACACATCGGTTCACAGTATCTCTATAGAGCGTCGCAGTCCCGCCCCCTACCAGGGCCCAGGAAATGATTCTCCGTTCATTTTCCTCATAGACTTTTCAGAACGTATTTATTTAAAGACGTTTACGTTGCGGACAAAGCCAACTCTTGTCGTGACAAATCATGACAACAAACACAATTTTTTGGGCCGAACAAATAATTAGCAATAAGAAAAAACGGCAGGTTACAACACTTTTTTTGTTGTTTTTCTTCTTTGTAATTATTTGTTTGGTCAAAAATATTGTGTTTGTTGTCATGAGTTGTCACGAGTCTCGAGTTGGCTTTGTCCGCGGCGTAACAGTCTTTAAATAAATTATTTTTGAAATGTCTATGGGAAAAATGCATTGGGAATCATTTCCTGGGCCTGGCGTCGTCATGAAAGGGGGCGGGACTGCGACGCTCTATAGACATATGATCAAGACGGATCTGTCCATATTCCATCCTGATTGGATAACATTCGCTTCCACCCGATTGGTCCTGGTTTGAACAAAATGCCTCAAATCATGAACGCAGTGTGCAATTTCCTTGACATTTTGCAGGCGCGTTCCCACTACGCAGAGGAATAAATGCCATGTATTTATGACATTTGAGAAAGATTTTGTGTTGCCAAAATCAATATAACATATTTTACAAGCAAAAACAGCAGCACAAGATTTTCGTTTTTTGACATTTGACATTTCTGGCTTGTGACAAAATACTGCAGGATATTATGCGGAGAACTTTTAACCCAAAGTCCAGAAGGGTATTGTCTATGCAAAAATGCATTGAAATAGTAGTGCCAAGGACACGGGAACGAATCCGAACGAAAAGGGACCTCGCAGCACGGTCTTACTAGAAAGAAATTGCACCCTTTACACATTGGCCCATTATAGTGCCACCAGGAGGCCACACTAACCTACCTGTGCTCAGATGAGCACCTTTTCAATTATTTTTCACTCTACTTATGTAATGTGACCATGTTATTTGTTGACTTGGGTTTGTGACATTTACTCACCACGCTTAAACATAGCAGGCGTTGCTGGCAAACATGCATCCATTGGCAAACGCCCTTGTGTCTTCCAATGATTGGTCAGGGGATCAAAGATCTCAATTTTGTCAAATACCTCGCTCGAATCGTCTCCTCCCACCATCACTATCACTTCAAAATACGGGCGAGAAGGAACAAGTGAGTCAGAGTAGTTTTAAGCAGATAGAACTCTTAAATCTACTCTTTGCATGCGTGTACATTAGAAGAATTTGTCAAAACACTGATGTATTCTTTCCACCAGTTGCAGCAATGCATGCATGTGTGAAGAAGGGTACCTGTGGTCCTGCGTGGGCGTGCTGTCTTACAGAAGGGCTGGTCTTTGGCCTCAGAGATGAACCTCTGGCAGCCCTGGTATTCTTTCACCACATCCAGAGACTCAATCACAGTGTGGCGGTAGGAGGGGCTTATGAGAGGCAGACGGATTTGCTCTAGCACCTTAAAACACAGAACGGATACAACATTATATATAAAGCATGCATAGTACCATATACCACGCATGTATTGGACGAAAAAAGAAGTTCCTTTCAATTGATTGATGTTTCTCATCAGAATGAACAAATGTTTCTGTTCTAGCAACTACCTGCATTTAGAACTATCCAAGCGTATCGACAGTACAGGCTTCGACCGTCTAACAACATGACAATAAAAAAAAAAAAACCTTCTCAAAGTTCTGCCTGCGGGTAGGACACTTGTCTAACCACAGCATGGCAGCTTCAAACACCATGTCCTCCTTGGGCACGTTGAGATGGTCACTGGCAAGAATCACTGCCAGTTCTTCCACAGAGAGAGACAGGAAGTCTTCCTGTTGGTAGAACAAAAGCAATACAGTAGATTAGCCCAGGGGTTCTCAACGTTTTTGGCCGGGGACCCCCGGAAATGCTTTGGCAATGTCTTGGGACCCCCGCCCCGCCCCCTCCCGACCCCCAATATAAATTGACTGCTACAATAACCTTAAACCATTTTGGGCGGGAACCCCTTTTGATGTTTTAAGCATTGTTATAATTTAGCTATTGAAAAATAGCAGATCTACAAGCTCATAGCGCGCCACCGAGTGGCGCGCTATGAACTTGTAGGTCTGCTATTTTTGAAAAATCGTGAAAATAAAATTTAAAAAATATATATATATTTTTTTTTTAAATATTTTGGGGACCCCCCAAAATAATTTGGCGACCCCCCGAGGGGTCGCGATCCACGGGTTGAGAACCCCTGGATTAGCTGACAGTTGAAATAAAACCCTGTCCCCTTACTTCATACTGAAGTAACCTTTTCTCCTCTGAAGTCTCACTGTTGTTAGATGATTTGTTTACTGAAATGGACATGTGACTGTAGCTTATTAATATGTTAATCCGTTCATTGAGCTGGTGATGGCAGGTTGAGTAACAGAAATAAAACAAAGTTATTGGAGCAAAAGTCTACAACAAACAACTTGGGAAATGTATGATCCCTCTGAATCACTGACCTGCTGGTATATTTCACTGAAGTATTCCAGAATATAATCCATGCTGCGTTCTGCCAACATTTCACAGCATTGGGCCTCAGCAAGGCAGTTAATCCCTACACAGTTACTTATATCCATGTAACGATCCATGTAGACACAGCATGCCTCTCGAATAGCCCTGAAATCCAACAGGTTTGATGCTACTAGTAGGGCCTAGACCAAACACCAAAAAAAGAAAAAATCTTTATTAAGCACCAATGTTGTATAGAAGGACAAACATGTAGACAATGAATACGATTTATATTGATACTAATGTACCTGCACATTTGCAGCAGAGATAGACACCTCTGAAGTATAGGCATAGTTCACCAACATTCCAAACACCTGAGGTTCCACAGCACTGATGGTCACCCTTTCCTGTGTGGACTCCAGCATGCCAGACGTAAACATTGCCTGTGCAGGTTGAAAAGGTGAATGGTTGGCTCGTGGGTGTTCATGGGTTAGGCTTTTATTTACAACGAACAGGCTGGATATAGCCCCTTGGCTTTCACGTTCCCTTAAGGGGAAAACCACCCATTTTCAACATTTTACTATGTCATTAATATACCTTAGAGATGTTGTGTGGAAATAATAAAAAAGTTCCCCCATTCTGTGTTTCCTAGAACTGTAATTACGGAGAGAAAGAAATTCAGATTCATTTTTTCAGACCTCTAGTTCTAGGAAACACAGAATGGGGGACTTTTTTATTATTTCCACACAACAGCTCTAAGGTATATTAATCATAATGACATAGTCAAATGTTGAAAATGAGTGGAATGCCCCTTTAACAACAGCAGTTCAATAAATGATTACCTCAAAGTAAGGGCTGAAGGAGGCCAGCACATAGCGATGGCAGGGGAACTCCTGCCCCCCGCAGCACAGAACCACATCACACAAGGCCCTGTTGAGACGCAGCCTGTTTAGGCCCTCCAACATCTCTTTGGGGTGGGTGGGCTCCACGTACACCTCAGTGTCCGCTGAGGACAGCGATACACTGTTGTCGTCCTCCTGAAGTGCAACAACAGTATCCAGAGGGAGATTTATAATCAGACAAGTAAAAAATATATATTAATCTGTGAATAATGTGGCTGATCTCCATGAGCTTTTGCCTTGTGAACCCTCTCCTCCTAAAATGCAGGTGGTGTTGATCACACCGAAATGCATCACTACAGATGCAAATGCTTCATAAAACGCCTTGAAAATACAGTGTGTAGAGACAGACAGACAGGCATCCAGTTTGTATTCTGTCCTCCTGTGCTTGGTGTATCAACACACAGCAACTTGAACACAACAACTCACATGGTAAGTGTCCAGTCTCATTCTCTTCGCAGCCTGTCGTGGTTCACTCTCGGAGGCAGCAGCCATGATGTTCTCAGCTACTGCTGAAGTGAGGTTTGGTGGAGGGGGTCACGTCTGCAGAGAGAATACACACCGATATTGTTACAGCTGGCTACACAGTACATCTCATCACCTGTTGATTACAGTGATTCAATTCAGTTCAGGCTGAGCATAGTGAAATGAGGTTGTATTGTGGTCAGATGTGTTGTGCCGCACGGCGAAAAACAACCGATCGACACCTGGGAGACGACGTCAAAGGAGATCTACCGACAATGGACCCTGCTGAACCGCCTGCGTACTGGGGTCGGCTGCTTCAAATTGCCAATGAAGAAGACAGTGTAGCATAGTAGTGTAGTGCAAGGAGCATGAGCAGACTGCCGACCTCATCCTCACCTCTTGTCAACGTGTGTAGAGTAGACCACCACCTTTTGAGGCCGGCCTCTCTTTGATGTGGGACTGAACGACACTATGCTGCAGTGTTGATTTCGTCGACTTAATACTATGACGAACAATGTTCATCGACTACCTTTTTTCACTGACGAAAACTAAATGGAAACTATATGAAAACTAAGCCATCACAACTAAAACTAAATGTATTGACAATTTTGTCAAATAAAAACTACACTAAAATGTTAGTTCACTGAAGTGTTAGACACTTTGTTGCATGCTGAAAATAGCCGATCTACAAGGTCACAACGCGTCGCAGCTTGTAGATCAGCTATTTTCAGCAAGTGTAAACACTTTTTTTTTTTACAAATTTAAAGTCTACATAAAGTCTAGTCTACTTGTAGACCAGGCCCATTGCAAGTTGCTGTACTCTATCGTCAACCCAGCCATTCCAATTTCCAGCCTATCAAAATGGGCAGAGGTGAGGTGGGTTCTGGGAGTGAGGCCTGACCAGTTTGTTTTTGAAAGTCTGGAGCCTTGATTTAATGGCCTTTGAGGTGCTGTGGTACCAAGAGGTGCATGCATAGTCGAAGAAACCTTGTATGAGGGCTCCTGTTAGGGTCTTCAAGGTGTTTTTGTTGACCAGTGAGGAGATCCTGTAGTGTACAGTCAGAAATCTTGTTCTTTGGTTGACTTTTTGTGATTACATATGGTGGCCATTTTATCACAGGAAAGATTTGCCTCCAGGATGGAACCTACTGTAGGTAGGTAATTTCATCTTTTCGTATGATAATATTGTCACCCACTTTAATTTTAGCTGAGATTACTATTTAATCCAAAGAGAATGAATTCAGTTTTTCCCCAGGTGTAATGATAGTTTATCAGCGAGCCAGGTGCCTTTTCAACCTGCAGGTCATCCACCAACAGGAACAAGTTGCAGTCACAGGCTATGCCAGCATCCACCTCGTGTTTGATCAGTGGTCGCTCAAATAGAGGAGGCATGAGTCAGTGGAGTGGGATCTTCTGAAGCCAGATTGGAATTCGTACATTAGTTTTTTTATTGGCAAGCAATTTTTCAACCTGTTCATAGACATTTTTTTCCTTAACTTTCGAGAAGAATATAAATAGGGCGGTAGTTGCCGGGGTCTAATTTGTTGCTTTTTTTGTGCAGGGGGCTGAGTCTCTGAGAAATTTGGAGGGGATGTTGTCATGGCCAGTGGCCTTGTAGAGCACTCCGTTTGGATTCTCATCAGTTGTTGCCATTACCAGTTTAAAATAGTATTTGAATACACCTAGGTTTTTGTAGAAAGCTTTGGTGTGCTCTGGACTAAAACGCCCAGAGTGGATTGGGAGGGCAGTTTGTATACAGATCTTGTCTATGTTTGTAAAGAACATGATGTACATACACTACAGTACAAGTGGCCACAACAGACAAACTCCAGTGAAATTAGCCCGTCAACAAATGCTCATAAAATAAACAATATTCGTGTTTCAGAGTCAGACGTACAAACAAACCTTTTCTTCAGTTTCTCGAGAAGTGCGTTTACATCATACAGCTGGTTTGTTTAGTGTAACCACTAACTTTGTCCCCCTGGCAACACGACACTATAAGCAGTTCCGGCCAGCGAGTCTTTTTTTCCTCCTCGGGATTAATTAGTAGGCTACAGTGCACGTTTATCCCTTAGTACTCTAAGGTTTATCCCCGTATGCCTTCGTGACCATAGGACTATTTACAACTATTTTCAATTTAGATTACCACACCATTTTTTTTTTTAAATAATTACTGCAGCTTTGCATGTTAAACAATCTGCACACGACACCGCACAGACAGTCTACTATCTTAAACTTGTACATTAAGGAGTGAATAGGTTATTATTGGTAGAATACTTTCTAAGAAAATCATGTTCAATCAATACTGATTGACTCGGATAAGCCCAGAAAGACCTGCAGAGAGAACACCTCATCAGCCCATTAAAGAGAAAATCTCAAGACAGGTCAAAGTGACAAGCAGGAGGAAATAAGGCTTTAACTGCATGCATACCCTGTTGTGTTTGTTTTAGTTTGTGGCTGTGCACGGCTTCAATGCATTTGATGTTTCATTGTATTGTTTCACAAATAGCCTACATGGAGAATGTATGAAACAATATTTTGTAATTTTGCTCCCCACTGACATCAACATCTCAAAGGGTCTGTCACTGTGCATTATTCTTGGCCAGGCCAGCTATAGGCCATAACCCCTAAAACAATGCCCAGAGAAAACACTGACAGACAGCTACTATGGTTTGATTGAAATTTGTATTCACAGCTTGTAGAATGGGTAGTAGGTACAGTTTAAACGGAAGTACAGGTCATTAACTGCTACAAGGGTAAAACCAGAAAAAGGACTAAGACTTGTTTACATCAGGGTCCTCCATTTTCAACTCATCAGAACATTTAAAGACGTACAAATAGGCCTATACACTTCTATGAAAAAAAGGAAATCATATATACAGTTAAATAAAGTAAAAAAGGGGAAACGTGTAGGCTACAGTATGGAAAAATAGGGGGGGGGGGGGGGGGTACTTTTAACTTTTTTATAGGGGCCAGTTTCGAATTGCAGCTGCGTTGCAGTGTTCTTTGAGAGAGTGTGAATATAGGTATTCACATTTCTTAATGGCTGTTGGTAGGGTGTTCCACATCTTTGTGGCATAGGAGCGCCCCTTGTTAATCTGGGTTGCAGCGTTTTTTGTTTCAATCAGTGCTATTGAACACGTCTGTGTTGGTTAAAAAGATATTGTACCAATGAAAAGTAGTTAAAAGGGCTTCGGACAAATCCTCAACTCCATTGGGCCCTCAAACTGTCTGCTAAAGCAGCTAACTCCACACCTCTCAACCCCTCATGCAAGTCATTGACAATATATAAAGTCACAAAACAACTTTAATGAAGCAGTATTGCTTTGTTTTCAAAATATAAGGTTTTTATTTTCTGAAAAATGAACATTTTGGAGTTGGGTTGTTTCTTCCCGACAGAGCAGAGATATGTGTGTGTGTGTGTGTGTGTGTGTGTGTGTGTGTGTGTGTGTGTGTGTGTGTGTGTGTGTGTGTGTGTGTGTGTGTGTGTGTGTGTGTATATATATATATATATATATATATATATATATATATATATAATTTGTGAATAAGTATTTGAAGTTTTCCAAGAATTTAGGATTTAGAAGTGGGTTTTTTTTAGAATCAGCCTTAGACCTAAATGGTTTAAACAGGGGTCTTTAAACAGGGTCAGCTATTTGTTGTGCTCACACAACAGTATGAAATAAAGTATCAATAATTTTATATAGCAGAGCAGGAGGGTCATTTCGGTTTGTAATGTTTCCTCTTTTATATATATTTTATTAGGGAAAGAAACATTACAGGTATTACTACATACTAGATACAGAATACTGATGTATTCCCCTTATTGCATGGAAATCATTCACCGGACTAAGACATTTGGCAGAGACAGAAATGTATAATTATTTAGCATAGGACTGATAGGAAATGTTAAATTGTAGAATGATAGAACCAAGTGGGAGGATACAGATTGAACAGGTACTTGCACATTGTAATTAGTATTATGGTATATGCAATCATATGAGTCTTAAAGGACCGCTTCACCACTTTTCAACCTATCTTCATAAGCATCATCTTAAATAAGATTAAGAAATATATATATTTAGATTTTCATATCGTGAGAACGATGGCTTCCATTATCGTTTTGCAACTTTTCAGGAATAGAAAGCCTTGCAGTTTCTATTACCTTTGATTCCCCATCGATGATATCACTGGTGGACGGGTTTCTGAACTGCCCACCGCCCTCATATGAGACACAGACCGAGTACAAAAAAAGGGTGGCATTTTAACATGAACATCAGTGAGGACCAATTATATGAAGGCAGGTTGAAAAGAGTGGTGAAGTGGTCCTTTAAGCATGTATTATTCTCTCTAATCATTTCTCCAAAGAATATAATTTCCTACATTTGTACAATTTCAAGTAATCTCATTATCATTTGATATATAAACACAATATACAGACTCTAGACACATTTTAGAGAATCTAGAGTAAAAACCATGTATGGCAGCACAAAGTCTTAAGTCCTCTTCTGCCCTCTCAATACAAATAGGGGACAAGCATGGATTTAATTACATTCCTTCCAATCCGAACAAATCCAATCGGGTTTGTTCTTGATACTGCAGGTGGTCAGGGTTCCTGTGAAGCACTTTGAACTGCACTTGTCTGAATTAATAATTTTGGGCAGTAGTCAATGTGAGACAGAAGCTCCCTTTGTTGGCTAACGGTGTACTCAATATGGCAACCTGGACACGTCAGGAATGTATCACTGGGAGACCTGGGCTGCACTGCCATGGGACCCATTTTCTCAAACTATTTTGAGCCCTCGTGGGGGTTAATCCTGGGCCTGGGCTGCACCGCCATGATGGGACCCATTTTCTCAAACGGGTCTCTGAAATTCCAGCTGAGGCTGCGTACACACCTAAAGAACAAATGTTTGGTCCGTGTGCGATGCCTGATTGCTATTTGATTGCTGCTCCAATTCATTTTCAATGGGAGTCACGTCGTTTGATCGGACAAACCTGTCCGATGTGGGGGCGGAGGGCACAACAAACACATCGGACACCTTGTAGTCAAAACAGCCAACGAACAGGGTGGGACTTCAGATCGGACAGAAGGGTGGTTTTTAACCGCCAACTAATAGGAGAGAACTTCCGTTCTTGACAGCACTGGGTGGGGTTTAGGCTGTAGTCTTCTGAGTTACGTGACACAGACTATTATATCGCTTGTTTGTATGTCTTCTTTTGGCTACGTCCGTGCGTAACTTGGAGAGTCCAGAAATACAGGACGATAGCCAAAATAGCCGTCGGGCCTCGGCAGTTGTGAGGCTGCATTAATAATTAGTTCTAAAAGCATGTATTTTTTACGGGGATCACTATTGATTTTAATAGTAGGCCTAGACGCATATATGTCTATGAGTAGCCTAGAGTAGAAATGTAATGGCAGCGTACGAGGTTCACATGCGCAAATATAACAGATGTACAAGTTATCGACACGAATGGTACTTACGGTATGGTACACGATGTAAGCTTGTAGATCTGTTTATTTTAAGCATGCGCCGCCGCCACCACGAAAAGTTATGACGCGCGCACATGTGGGGGGAGAGACCCGATATATTTTATAGCTCTATGGGAGAGACGCAGACAGAGAAATATTTAAAATCATCCTGTCTCGCTCTAGCGCACGGCCGCACGCATAAAGAGCCAATGAGCAAATGTTAAATAAGCTACACAGGTGGTCCTAAATGATTAATTAATTACATCACTATAGCAAAAGACGTGATATAGGTCAACTGCAGCGGAGGTGCACACATGGAAGAAAAGTCCTTTTTATCGGGATTCGGGGATACTTTGTTGTAGGCTATACGTCTCCGGTGAATTGTATGCAGCCGCAGCAAGCACATTATTGTTCAAACACCTGTTCCTCTGTTCATCTGTTGTCTTATTTGGCTAATAAAATTATTACGAATTAATGCAATTTCAAGTTGTTGCTGCAATCATGATTCATGTTGCTGTTCTCTTCTCTCTGTGTGACTGAAGGTTGCGCCCAAAAAATGTAGACAGTGATTTCCCGCACCCCCTCATGTTATTTTTCCCTCGTAAAATGACCTCTTTTCTTTCTTTTCACTATTTGGTTCGCTTAACGTGTCCACGTGTCATTTGTTTACATATTTGGTACGCTTTACAGTCCAGTGTGAACACCAAACGGACCAAAATCAAAATGCAAATATGTGGTCCTTGGTCCTTGATCCGGACCTTCTAAGTGAACTTTGAGTGTGAAAAACGGCCTCGACAAACTATCGCTAGCTGCTGCTGCAGTCAAGAAAACTACACTGAACATATGTGCATCTATTTCCGCGTGTCGTAGCACCGCCCAAATCGCGCAAAGCATTGTGGGACATGGAGGCATCAAATCATAAAAATGTAATCAGTGGTCGGTCGGACAGATCTGTGTGTCCGAAAGGTGTGTACGAAGCCTGAGACTTGGTGCTGTGAATCCCCCTGTGATGCAGGCTTTGGCCTGGTGATGGTGAGTGATTACAATCAACATTCAAACCGTGACTGACAAGAGATTAAAAGTACTCAAAATATACATGTACACTCATCACATAGAAAACTAGAATAGAATTTGAGACAAAAAACAAACCATTTGAAACAACATACAAAGAAAATATATGATAATTAAATTCCAAAATGATTATACCTAAATTATGTAGTTAATCCGTGACTTGACCCAACCGTTATCAAATTGGAATGAAATTCACGAGTGCTTGTGTAGGCTGTGCAATAATATACCGACCCCTAACCAATACATTCTAAAAGCCGCTCAGAAACCAGAACCATTTCTGAATTCTGATGAAAGCACGTGAGGGGAGAACATTCTAAACAAACAGTGCTTCATCTGAC
Organism: Electrona antarctica; assembly: GCF_951216825.1. Lineage (NCBI taxonomy): Eukaryota > Metazoa > Chordata > Actinopteri > Myctophiformes > Myctophidae > Electrona > Electrona antarctica. The sequence continues at coordinate 41,779,249 of NC_136799.1, forward strand.
TCCTAAATGACTTCATATGGAGACAAAATACAACAATTCCATCAATGAATTGCAGATTCTCATTGTGGAATAGAAATTGTCCCAGACAGCTGCCCTTTGGACACAGTGACCTCTGCTGTTGGAAGTTGGAACACAGAGATGACCCCCCCATTCTCCCAGTATGGATTTCCCCATGGATAAAAAGCTGTCTTTTCTAAGTATTTTCATAATCTAAGCATGCTCCCATAATCATTAAATCATGGCTGTTTCTTGACATAGTTCAGAACAGAAAAATCACTTCCAATAAGATTTGAAGATAATTTTAATTATAAAAAAATCACACCCGTGTGAAGTGAGGGGCGCTCTTATCATCTTACAACATCAATTACTACATAATGTTTGTTTAAGCAATGGGTGCTAATGTTGGTTTTAGTCCTCAAAACAAACTATGTCTATGGCGTTTTCTTAAACAAGCATCGTTGAAAAACAAACATTAAAGCTGTATATAGGAGGGGCTAGCGCTCCTAAAAAAAGGAAAAGGCTTACTCATTGTAAATGCAATTTAAAAGCTTTCTAGCCTCAAGGTCCATTGAAAATATACAACATAAACACAATACACAAACACACAAAAAAAGAACAAAACAGAACCAATAATATGATATAAGAGCATAGCAAATACATTTGATCTATTTGATCCTCATCTCATTTGGAAATATGGGTCCTTGCCAGAGAGATGGCTTGTTTCCATTGGGGTCCTGAGTATTCAATTCATAGAAACATTTGACAGATAATTAAATATACAAGGACCTTTGTATGACTGTTGGTAGGGCATTCTACATTTTGGTGGCATAGCAGTAGAACAAATTTAACCCCTTGTTTGAGCCAAATCTGTGTTGAACGTGATTTGTGGAGCTGCCTCTGGTGTTGTGTTTGTGGACGTCTGGTTCAATGGACATGGATGGTTCAAGTGAATGTAAAGAAAAAAAGATTTGGTTGCCCCCCCTGTAGAAACTCAGAATACCCCCTAAGTGTCCCGGACCCCATGTTGAAGACTCACGATCTGAACTGTTAGTAAAGATGACTTACTGGGCACTGTGGGCAGAGGTAGCATCTCACCCATATCACTTGCATCCTTTGTTTCTCTCTCTCTCTCACGCTGCACGCCCACACACACGCACGCACGCACGCACGCACGCACGCACACGCACACACACAAAACACCAAAAGTCAGTGTTCAAGGGTTAAATAAATGTGATGCTGCTTTTTCATTAGTAATGCTTATTTTTCTTCATTAATGGTCATTTAAGGCATGAATGAAAACCATAACTATTCAGGAAATGGAATGGAATTGAAAATGTTCCGAAATTGTGAAGAATGGCCGATCTAATTATGCAACCCATTGCGAGCTTGTACTGTAGATCGGCTATTTTCATTACTTTTGCTTGACAATCTCGTATGACGAAGTAGGGCATTAAATGACAAAAAAAGAAAGTTGCAGTTTGTGGGTTGCTTACAACGTTGGTCCTCCCATTAACGTATGTATTAAATTTATCTTACCGTTGTCACAGTAAAGCACAGTGGAGGTTTGGGATAGGCTGGGGTCAAAGTTCGCCATCAGAGGTGCAATATACTGAGTGGCTGTTAGCATCCTATGGATGATGTCTCCTGTGTAAATGAAACCTGTGAAGGAAAGCACACACATGCACACACACGCACGCACACAGGTCACCCTAAGTTATTTTGTAGGGCGTGAAAACACAATGGATATAAACCATTTCATGACCTTGGAATTGTATGGTTCCATCTGATTTTCTGGACTGAAACAAAGTATTACACTGTACCTTATCCACTATCTTTGCTAACCACCATGCTTCCCGAATACCACGCTAGACAGGAACGCCCAAAAACGTCACATCCGGTTTTAGCCTGGGGTAAGAATTTTCTATGGCTGCCAATGCAACTTGGTCCAATCCTTAATCACATACGGACAAACATCTATGCCGATGCTATCTAACTTGCGGAGGTAGCGTGCCTTGTCCACGGGCAACAGATCTTTCAACGTATGGCATTGCAAATACGTTTGATAATCGCTACTCTGCTCAATATTGTTTTTAAAATGCCGCAAATTGCATTGCAGTAAACGAGAGAAAATCACAACTTCCCCCGGTTGTGGGCGGAGTCACAGTTTGAGGCGCTGATTACGCGCCGTGGTGTCAGTGTTCGAACTTTACAAAATGTCAGTGTGTCATGTCACTGACTGTCACTGTCGCGTGATTATGAATCCCACCAATGTTCTAGGTTCACTCTCGGAGGCAGCAGCCATGATGTTCTCAGCTACGGCTGAAGTGAGGTTTGGTGGAGGGGGTCACGTCTGCAGAGAGAATACACACCAATTATGTTACAGCTGGCTACACAGTACATCTCATCAGCGTTTTTTTTAATCACCTGTTGATTACAGTGATTCAATTCAGTTCAGGCTGAGCATAGTGAAATGAGGTTGTATTGTGTGAGGATGTGTTGTGCCGCATGGCGAAAAACAACCGATCGACACCTGGGAGACGACGTCAAAGGAGATCTACCGACAATGGACCCTGCTGAACCGCCTGCGTACTGGGGTCGGCTGCTTCAAATTGCCAAAGAAGAAGACAGTGTAGCATAGTAGTGTAGTGCAAGGAGCATGAGCAGACTGCCGACCTCATCCTCACCACTTGTCAACCTGTGTAAAGTAGACCACCACCTTTGGAGGCCGGCCTCTCTTTGATGTGGGACTGAACGACACTATGCTGCAGTGTTGATTTCGTCGACTTAATACTATGACGAACAATGTTCGTCAACTACAAACTAAGACTAAATGTATTGACAATTTTGTCAAATAAAAACTACACTAAAATGTTAGGAAGGGATTTTGGACAAGAGATCCAGTATAAGTCATTTTACACTCATCATATTGTCATGATTGGCTCACATCATGACAAAAAGGGAGACGACACACAGGATTAAACTTAACATTATTTTATTTATAACTAAAAAATCACACCTGTGTGAACTGAGTGGTGCAAGGTCTTATATAGTCTGATCAGCTATGTCAGTGACGTCACATACTAACCATAGCAACCATGCTCGTTTTTTTGGTACGAACAAACACAGGTACACGGTACAAAGCCAGTTGTTTGCACCACTCAAAAAGGCGTGAACGGTGAAAAATGTATGAGGTGTGAGTGGTCAGTGACATCAGTAGTGTAAAGTGTGTATGGCTGTGTGAACATGGACTCACCCGAATCAACAAACGGGTTGCCATGGCGACATCTCCACGTCTGTCTGTGGCCCTTTAATGCCTATATATGGAGATCTATGATGACATTGCTAGGCAACGGTTTGTGTACTGCTGATGTCAGACCAGGTGTGCTGAGTCAGCGTGATGTCAGACAAACCTGCCTGTATAAAAGGGGAAGACATTTTATTAGCGCTTTCGCGCAAACCGTTGCTAGGCAGCACTGTTGCTCAATGTCTAGTGTAAGTGCCACAGAGAATCCTGGGAAAGTGTCATGGCGGCGCACAGGCTGTTGTGAACGCAGAGCGAGAACTTTCGTTGGGACTTTATTCTATCGTTGATATCTTTGTCTTCAAGTTCAAACTCTTTCTTGTAAGTGTATCTGAATCGTGACGGTAAAACCATGGCGTCCACAGCGGCAGGGAAACAGAGGATACCGAAGGTGGCGAAGGTGAAGAACAAGGCGCCTGCAGAGGTTCAGATCACGGCCGAGCAGCTGCTCAGGGAAGCCAAAGAGAGAGAGCTAGAACTTCTGCCTCCTCCGCCGAAGCAGAAGATCACCGATGAGGAGGAGCTGAACGATTACAAGCTGAAGAAGAGGAAGGGGTTTGAGGACAATATAAGAAAGAATCGTACTGTCATCAGCAACTGGATCAAGTACGCACAATGGGAGGAAAGTCTGAAAGAGATCCAGAGAGCTCGCTCTATTTACGAGCGTGCGCTGGATGTGGACCACCGCAACATCACACTGTGGTTGAAATATGCCGAAATTGAGATGAAGAGCCGGCAGGTGAACCACGCCCGCAACATCTGGGACAGAGCGATCACCATCCTGCCACGTGTCAACTCCTTCTGGTACAAGTACAGTTACATGGAGGAGATGTTGGGGAACATTGCAGGCTGCAGGCAGGTGTTTGAGCGCTGGATGGAATGGGAGCCAGAGGAGCAGGCCTGGCACTCCTACATTCACTTTGAGCTTCGATACAAGGAAGTGGACAAGGCCCGCACCATTTATGAGAGATTTGTGATTGTCCACCCTCAAGTAAAGAACTGGATCAAATATGCTTGTTTTGAGGATAAACATGGCTACATCGCTCATGGCAGGAAGGTGTTTGAGAGGCCTGGTGGAGTTCTTTGGCGAGGAATACGTGGATGAGAACCTCTTTGTGGCCTATGCCAGGATTGAAGAGGCGCAGAAAGAGTTTGTGTGGGTCATCTACAAATACGCCCTGGACAGGATCCCCAAACAGCAGGCCCAGGAGCTGTTCAAGAACTACACTGTGTTTGAGAAGAAGTTTGGAGACAGGAGGGGCATAGAGGACGTCATCGTCAGCAAGAGAAGGTTTCAGTATGAGGAAGAAGTCAAGGCAAGCCCACACAATTACGATGCGTGGTTCGACTATCTGCGTCTGGTGGAGAGCGATACAGACGCGGACACGGTGAGAGAGGTGTATGAGAGGGCCATCGCCAACATGCCCCCCATACAGCTAGAGAAGAGACACTGGCGGAGATACATTTACCTGTGGATCAACTACGCACTGTACGAAGAACTGGAAGTCAAGGATCCTGACAGAACGAGGCAGGTGTACCAAGCATGCTTGGACCTCATCCCTCACAAAAAGTTCACATTTGCCAAGATGTGGTTGCTGTACGCCCAGTTTGAAATCCGCCAGAAGAACCTCCCGTTCGCTAGGAGAGGCCTGGGCTCAGCCATAGGTAAATGTCCCAAGAACAAGCTGTTTAAAGGCTACATTGAGCGGGAGCTGCAGCTACGAGAGTTTGACCGCTGTAGGAAGCTGTATGAGAAATACCTGGAGTTTGGACCCGCGAACTGCACCACCTGGATCAAGTTTGCAGAGTTGGAGACCATCCTGGGTGATATGGATAGAGCCCGCAGCATCTTTGAACTTGCCATCGGACAGCCACGGCTGGACATGCCAGAGGTTCTGTGGAAGTCATACATTGACTTCGAGATTGAACAGGAAGAGTACGAAAACACCAGAGAGCTTTATAAAAGGCTCCTGCAGCGCACCCAGCATGTCAAGGTATGGATCAGCTACGGCAAGTTTGAGCTGTCCATAGAGAGCGGCGACAGACTGCAGAGGAGCAGACAGATCTATGAGGAGGCCAACAGGAGCCTGAGGAACTGCGAGGAAAAGGAGGAGCGCCTCATGCTGCTGGAGTCCTGGAGGGACTTTGAGAGGGAGTTCGGCTCAGACAGCACCGTGGACAGAGTCAGGAAGCTGCTGCCCGAGAAGGTCAAGAAGAGGAGAAAGCTCACGGCCGAGGACGGGTCGGACGCAGGCTGGGAGGAGTATTACGACTACATCTTCCCAGAGGACGTGGCTAACCAGCCCAACCTAAAACTGCTGGCCATGGCCAAGATGTGGAAGAGAAAGCAGCAGGATGACGAGGACGAACCAGAGGAGCGTCCACATAGAAAAAAACATCTTTGAAAATGTGTAAATAGAAAGTAGCCTAACAATGTACAGTAAATGTACAATATAGATTGGTTATTTTCCCACATGTTTGTTCTGTGCCTTAATTTAGCCTCGGCATTACCATTTTGGACTGATTGTAAAATAAAATATGCAACAGTATAATTCTCAAAGTTTTCTAGATCAGGGTACACTTGAAAATCTTGAAAGAGTTTGCACACTTTGCGGCCCACCTAGTCCAGGGTCCGAGCCAGATTTTGGTACCACCTAAGTTGGCCGAAAAATGATTGTATTTGTATAGTGCTTTCAAATTTGAGAAATGTATAATGGGGGTCAATGGCAGATTGGCATGTCAAAAAATCCCTTTCACCTAGAAACTCTATTCACACTTAATAATTCAGCTTACTGTAGACACATGCTGGAACATTTTACTTTGAAATGTTTTGTAGTTTTTGAGTTATTTAACAAAATGTTTGAGGTGTGAGTGGTCAGTGACATCAGTAGTGTAAAGTGTGTATGGCTGTGTGAACATGGACTCACCCGAATCAACAAACGGGTTGCCATGGCGACATCTCCACGTCTGTCTGTGGCCCTTTAATGCCCATATATGGAGATCTATGATGACATTGCTAGGCAACGGTTTGTGTACTGCTGATGTCAGACCAGGTGTGCTGAGTCAGCGTGATGTCAGACAAACCTGCCTGTATAAAAGGGGAAGACATCAGCACTGTTGCTCAATGTCTAGTGTAAGTGCCACAGAGAATCCTGGGAAAGTGTCATAGCACAAACTTTGGCCCGCTACTAAAGTTCAGCCCATAGCCCATGGCCTTGGGTGGCATGCTGTTTTTCTACATTTTTGAGAATTTGAAAAAAAGACAAATTACTCCGAGACCATGGACTATAATATAGCCCATGGTCTCAGACGGCATACTATAGCATGCCGTTTTTCATCATTTTTGAGGATTTGAAAAAAAAGACGAAAATAACTCAGAAGCTACAAAACATTTCAAAGTAAAAAGTTCCAGCATGTGTGCCCACAGTAAGCTGAATTATAAAAAGTGTGAATGGAGTTTCTAGGTGAAAGTGACTTTTTGACGTGCCATAGAGCTGCCATTGAGCCCCATTATACATTTCTCAAATTTGAAAGCACTATATTTCTAAAACTATGAAACATTTCGCTACAGGAAGTTAAGTCATTTGACACTACTCGGTGAATATAAATAATAATAAAAACATGTAGGACCAACTTCCTGTAGCGAGGGTTGCCAAGTCCTCTTATTATAAGCGACTTTGAGCTTATTGGTAGTTGCAGCCTTGCAGGTTGCGTTTTTGGGGGGCTTGGGCTTGTTTTCATATACCGGGCGGGTTGCTTATTTCTCTCGCAGAAACTGGCAACGCCGCAACGATAGCCGTTAGCTACATTATTTAGGCGGACCAACATAAACACACTTTTTACAAACTATCAGTGTTAATACTTCTTTATCTGCTATTTCTGTTAGCCAGTTAGTAAAAGACTAGTATTAACTTCCAAAACGATTGTGTACAAAAAGGCGGATTTTAGCGGAATTTGCATACTTTAGCAGGGAAGCTGTTAGCATTGGTTAACCCAATGGTTATAACATTAGACATAGTGACATGTTTAAGCATTTATTTCATATTTATATGTCGATATCAGCTCTGACATTTATTTCAGACCTGCTCTAACATGACATGAATAATAATATAGCTTCAGATTATTTTAGACAGAAAAATAAAAAACGTCAGAGCGTGACCTTTTTACACTTAAGTCACGCCATGACGTAATATTTTTCCGAAATACGTCAAGGATTGAGGTAATTGAAGTATTTGCCAAACGTCAGAAGGTGGGGTAATCATGATGAGACAATGTTGGTTGTGCCAAGATATGATCCCCGTCAGAATGTGTTCCCCTACGCTACAATATTGTATTATAATGCCTTTGAGTTATTATGGCATATTTTGTGTCCTTGTCAGAATGTGTTCCCCTCTCTCTGCATATCATATCAGCAATTTAAGTTAAAACCGTATCACTACTTTGTTATGTTTATGATAAAATATTTTGTTAGGGTTTTATCTAAACTGTAAAACAATGTTTAAGTTTAACCACTCTGTAGGCCTACTGGAGAGAGAGAGAGGTGGGGGGGGGGGGGGTGAGGATATTGATTTGTCTGATATATTAGAAATTAGAGTGATAGTAAAACAAAAACCAGTAACAACAAATGAACACGATTTTGGGGCATAGGGCCTATCCCAAATAATAAAATAAATAAGTCCTAACGAAACGCTATGGACCTGAGCTGGAGCCCTCATTCAATGCCGTTTGACTATGCTTGCACCTCTTGGTTCTACAATATCCCAATGTCTCTAAAGACTATTCATAATTGAGTTTTATGTGAAAACTTAAAGGCCTGAATAGACCTTTAAGCTTCAGACCTCCCAAAACAAACGATGACCCACAATCACATTTTTTCCATCACATTTTGCTAGTAAGTCTGATATTGATGAATTGAATAATTATTATAGGACAATGGAAACAAGTCTCCAGGACGTTTTTGTTCTCCTTTTAGCCCAAATGTCTGACTGTACCTCATGCTGTTTACATTTCTATCTAATAAAGTATTATATCAATGGATAAGAAGAGAGAATGTTCAGTGCTGGTACTGATAGGAATACAAAATTGGCACCTGACTGAACAACTGTTCAATCAAAGGGCCATACAATAGGCCTACCACACAAGGTTAGGTGAATTAAACTTAACCTCAATTTCGAAAATATATATAATATCTGATAGATAAATAATATCACAAACAAAATAAACACCACTAATGACCACACAACAACATATACAACAAACTAAACACTAACAATACACTTTCTTTTAAATAAATTTGAAAGAATAGTTCCATTGTATGTTTTATTAGACAACTTTATTTGCAGTTTGACAAACACTATATTCCACTGTAACAAGCATTGCTCTTATAAACCACTTTGATGATTCCCTTCCACAAGTTCAAGTCAAAACTCATTCACAAGCTTCTTTCTAGCAATCAATGTCACATAGAGAGCTGCTGCCGTGTGGCAACACGATATGGGCTTCACTATTGGTTCAGTACAGTATTTACAAAAAGGTGACGTGCATGCTCCCATTTCTTCATTGTTTCCTTTTCATTCCTCTTCTAAGCAGCCACCAGCTGACGACGACCAGGGACGTGCAGAGAGTGTTAGAGAGGCAGGGGCTGAAATCTCGTAAGAGGGCACTTTTGGACAAAAATAGCAGATCTACAAGCTCTCAATGCGTCGCGCTGCGACGCATTGAGAGCTTGTAGATCGACTATTTTCGGGGCGCAACCCAGCACTCCTTATCATAGAGATAAGGTGTAACGACATGGATTTTGAAACAAATTAGTTCAACGCAAAATGCTGCGTTCAAGTTCAGGAGACTTCGGAAAAAAAGCAATTCTTCCGGTATATATGGCATGGAAAGGAGTGGCATTTGCATTTCTTTCACCATGTAGTAAATGCTGCATTCGTGGTCTGGAAAGGGCAGTTGTTCTACAGACGGGTAAAAGGGCAGGGGCTGAAGCCCCCCTTTGATGTCTGTGTGTGCACGTCCCTGCCGACGACATACATATAATGTATGTAGGCCTAATGACTGAAATGTAAAAGCAGTGACCTTTTCTTTTCTCATAATTAAATAATGCTGTGTGAGTATAAGGGGTAGGAAGCAGTTCCCCTCGGAAACAAAACAAAAACATGAGGCTTATTTATATATCAGTATGTCAATGCTGCTCTGTAATGGCTGAGAGGGGAACCCATTAGATAGAATCAGTGTCTACTCCTCTTTGGCCTTGTGAGGGAGACAGGACACAATACAAACACTACACATAGGACAGCGCACGTTGTCGCTGTTCGACCGCTACAGACAGTGTCAACAAGAATATGGTTGCGGATAGAAGCGGCCGAAATGAGTTTTCTCTGACGGTTAGCTGGCATCTCGCTTAGAGAAGTGAGAAGTTCAGTCACGTGAGAGAGACGGAGTAGAGTCACTGCTTCTTCACCTGGAAAGGAGGCAGCTTAGGTGGTTCGAGCATCTGGTTAGGATGCCTCTCGAACGTCTCCCGAGGAAGGTCCTCGATGCACGTCCCACTGGAGAGGAGACCCCAGGGCAGACCAAGGATCATATGCTGATCTGGCCCTGGAACGCCTCAGGATCCCCCAGGAGGAAGTTACTAATGTTGCTCTGGAGAGGGAAGTCCGGAGCTCTCTGGTGGAGCTGTTGCCCCCGCGACGGATGGATGGATGGACAAATACAATATTGACAAATACAATAATAACCATATGGCATGAAGTGAGCCCAGCTGCAGTTCCCGCCACATGAGGGCTTTTGTTAGTTCAGTGAGTCTTGGTGAGACACAGCCATCTCTGTGGCACCTCATGGCTGGTCCTCTCCTCAACTGAGTCGTCATAGGGAATATGCCAAGTGTTGTCCCAAGTCTGGATTATGGTGTCATAACCAAGGATATGCTGAAAACACACACACACACACACACACACACACACACACACACACACACACACACACACACACACACACACACACACACACACACACACACACACACACACACACACACACACACACACACACACACACGTACACACACACACACACACACACACACACACACACACACACACACACACACACACACACACACACACACACACACACACACACACACACACACACACACACACACACACACACACACACACACACACACACACACACACACACACACACACACACACACAATTATACTTGTGAGGACGTTGTGAGCTTGCAGATCAACTATTTTCAGTACAAGACACTGGTATGCAACTCAGTATATAAGGCATAATTCCAACCCCTAAACAGGCCGTCTAAAATCTAATCCTAACCTTTTCCAAATTATAAGCCTCTAAAAACCTTTCTAAACCACACAAAAGTGCGATAATATAGTTTCTATCTCTTCTCCTATAGTCTATAACAATATAATACATTGGACGTTCCTTATCACTAGCCTATACCTATTCAGTCATTACCATTATGCCCCCACAGCCATTTCAATGACAGTCAACTATCTCCATTTCCCCTTCTTCAGTCTCCTACCTTCCCCTCTCCTCTCCTCCGTGTTCATTTTGACAGCTGATGTAAATCTAATTTAGTGTTAGTCATATTTTAGTCATCTGAAAAGTTATAGTTTTTTACTTTAGACTTTAGTCGACTAAGTGTAAAGTACAAATGTATTTTTGCAGGCCGTGATGGCATCGCGATGGCGTCATAATGGCTGATTTTACACTTGGTTGCATGCTGAAAATAGCCGATCTATAAGCTCACAACGTGTCACAGCGTGAGATTATAGAACTGCTATTATCAGAGCAACACCGGAGCGCCACCATGACTTCTGTCTTTTAGTTCCATTGGATCTCTACTCCATTAGTCCCTCCCTAACATTTTAGTCTAGTTTTTATTTGTTGACGAAACAATATGACAATATATTTTCATTATAGCTTAGTCTTTATTTCATTTTCATCCGTGAAAAAGGTAGTCGGGGAACATTTTTCGTCAGAGTTTTTAGTTGACGAAATTAACACCTTTTTATGCCCCGGAAGTTTTCAAAATAAAAGGCAATAGAGTGCACGGCAGATAAGGCACATTTTATTCTGAAAAGCCCCGCCTTCCATTTCCCCCCAAAACCGGGAGGTATAATGTTCCAATACTACCTCGCGCTAATAAGTCTGATATCTCTTTAGAAGCGTTAATATTCCATCGGCGTTCTGATAAAAACCATGGAGAGCGCCGTAGATTCAGAGATAATAGCAAGTTTTGTCGGCCCGTAAACAAGGAGGTGAATGGCTGCGCGCATGCAAGGTGTTGCCTAGCAACGTTCACTGCAAAAACAAAAACAAAAATGTTAGTGATCTGGTTTTATACCATTAAAATGACTTAAAGACGTCTCCATACATCTTAGCCCTTATACACGTGTAATTATAAAGGAATACTGGACAACTCACCCCGGTGCTTGCCCGTTTTCCCTCCAGGAATTTTCCCCAGTGAGGGGGATAACTTGTAATATGCTATTGGATGTTTGTATTATTTTTGGAAAAATATAAAAAAGATACTCCTATGGAAAGGCTTTATCATTTTACTTATATTGACCGTATAAACAATTTAGTATAATTTAAATTTAGTATATCCTATGTAAGGTTTTGCCCACTCAAATGGTACGTCGTCACAACTTCGGTGAACCGACTGTAGTAGCCTTTTCATAAATTATATTTGTACTTAGGCTGTCTGCTGTCGTGCAAGTTTATAGTTAGAGATATTCAAAGTCCAGCTGTCTGCCGTCCAGCCTCTCCCACCCTCACTGGGGAGAATTCCAGGAGGAAAACAAAAAAGGGGTGAGTTGTCCTGTTACCATTATAAAGACGTCTGGGGACGTTTTGGGCAAAATAAGTATTAACACTGATTTGATTGACAGTCAACTAGCTCCATTTCACTCTCTTCAGTCTCCTCTTCTCTCACCTGGAAGTAAGGCTGTCCCCAAACATTCAAGGTTCGAATGTTCGCTCGTTAGGGTTGACACTCGAATCTTAATTAATGGGCTTGAACCATTCGGTTGTTTTATTTTTTTATATTATTAAAAGAAATATTTTTTTTTTCCTTTTTTATTAACTCGAAAACATATCTCGGCGAGAATGCGATATGAGCATGTAAAAAAAGTAAGTTTCTAGTGCATTCCTGTCAGAAGTTATGATATTTTAAAGAAATATCTCCTTGTTCTGCTGTCCCCCAATTTGGTGATTGGCCTGCAGCTGAGGTGATTGACCTTTTTCACCTTGTTCTGTGAGAACAAAAGAGTTCCATTGAATGGAATGTCTGACGTGTCGTGTCTCACACACACACACACACACACACACACACACACACACACAATGCGCTTCTGAGTAGCTACCGAGCAAGTTCTCGTTTTAGCTGCCTGCCAGCAAGCTTAACAGAGACATTGGAAAGGATTTTTGGTCTGACAAAAAATATGGACAGTCGTACAGGTACTCACAATTACCATGTTTTGGGGGCTGCTTGAGAAATCATGGCTCATTTTTTATGGAATGATGAGCTCGGAGATCAGCTGTTTTCGCGGAGCACATGTCAGAGCCACTTGACGCTCTCTCTGTGTGTGTGTGTGTGCGTGCATGTGTGCAGCATGTGTGTGTGTTGGGAGAGACGAGAGAGATTCATAAAGAGAGGGCGCTGCGCTCTCTTCAGCGCTGCGCTAATCATGTTCAAGTCGGATATAACGTATTGAATTGCAGCCTGGTTAAAAGCACTCGGAGAAATTCATTAATTGGAAACAAATGGTTCGGATGTTCGCTCGAAAATTCCTGCCGAAGTTCGAGTCCTAAAAACAGGGCTTGGGTACAGCCTTACCTGGAAGTGGACTCTTCTGTTAGGTGTGACCCCATGCACAACCAGCTGGTGTCCTCTCTGCCATTTGAAAAAGAGGCGCCTGGAGCCTCCGTCTGGCAGGCACGCCTTGTGGTCCCTCATGAGGTCGCGGCTCATGAAACGACAGTGGTTCCCAGAATGCAATGCTGCGTACAGGAGGAAGAGGTCGTCCTCTGAACTGAAAAGAATACAAAGATGGAGAGATGAGATGGGCAGGCCGAAGCGGAGACGAGTTGATGAAAAGATGTAGATTGAGGTTAAAACCTGTTAAGCCCCAGCGGGGTCCAGGGGGAAAATCCCCAGAATCAACATTGCAATTGCAGATTGATTAGGTCTGATTAGATTTATTGAGTGCTGTTCAGAGGTAAACAGCCATTGCCCCCGCTGGTGGGTTCAAGAGGTTAGTACAAACAAGACTTCCAGAAACGAGAGTGGTAGGTAAACATGAAGACAGTATTATACTGTCGCGACGAAAATGACTATCCTGTGTGATTCACATGCAGTGATTCCAGTCCTCCTGTTACGTAAGCATGTCATCTGTTCTAAACACTTAGCACATGGCATTTGTCTTCATGACTCAGTGTAACTTCACGTAATGGCTTGTAACCGACTCATCATTAAATGTTCTTTGTTCTCTTTGAGTCAGCACTACTGAGTGATAACATGTACCGTTTTTATTTAAATTAGTTCTTAATGCAGGGTGGGGTCGGTGGAAGCTTTTTTTTAGGGGAGCTAGCCCCACCTATAAACAGCTATAGTGTAGATTCTGTCTTAAAGGAGAATTCCATGCTAGAAGGCTTTCTTACCTTTATTTGTAGTTGTTACGTCCCCACCAAAGAGGTCCTGGTGTTATTCTGTGCAAAAGCGCATTATTGGCTATTTCCCCCTTCCATAAGCCCTCAATGAATTGCATTGAATTGAATGGGGCTATGGGGTGTTGATCTACTTCGCTAATTTCCATCGCCAAAAAAAAAAGTATATATCCTCTCTTCATAATGCAAATAGTATCCCAAGCGGGACACTTTACTACATAATTCGATGGAAATAAGCGAATTAGCACAAAAACCCAACCCCCATTGAGGGCTTATGGTAGGGGAACGGTCGCAGAAGACAAGGGGAAAAACAGCTCCACAGCTGTTTTAAACTTTGAAAATCTGCATACACACACAGGTAGAGAAACACACTCTGTTCCTTTTTGCACTTATTCTTTTATAACCCCTTAAAACTGTCTCTTTCATTCTCACTTTCAGATCAGGGTTTCAGATAACCCTGGTTATCTGAAACCCTCAGATCTGAACGAACACCTCTCAGGGCAGCTGAAAGGAAGTGGCACAAGACAAAGCTACCAGATGATCTCTCCCACTTTCACTCACTCCTCTCTGCCTTCTCCCTCTCACTAACCACTGCTAAAACCTCCTTCTACCACACCAAAATCCAATCCTGCACTTCTAACCCAAGGAAACTCTTCTCCACCTTCTCCTCCCTCCTTAAACCACCTCCCCCCACTCAACCCTCATCCCTCACCGCGGAGGCCTTTGCCACCTACTTCGAAAAGAAGGTTGATGATATCAGTAGCTCCTTTACCCCCCTCCCCCATAAAGAAGCACTCGACTCAACCAATGCTAACCATAACATACCATGCATGTCCTCATTCTCTCCGCTATCCCCGGGCGAGGTCCTGAAACTAGTCACATCCACTAGACCTACCACCTGTCCTCTTGACCCCGCCCCGTCTCCAATCTTCCAGACCATCGCACCTGACCTGCTCCCCTTCATCACCTCCATTATCAACACCTCATTAACCTCAGGCTGTGTCCCATCTGCCTTCAAGTCAGCCAGGGTATCACCACTCCTCAAAAAACCAACTCTTGACCCCTCAGATGTCAAGAACTACAGACCGGTATCACTCCTTTCCTTTCTTTCCAAAACCCTTGAACGTGTTGTCTCTAACCAGCTTTCTCTCCATCTCTCACAGAACAACCTGCTGGATCACAACCAGTCAGGATTCAAGAAGGCACACTCCACGGAAACTGCACTCCTCGCAGTCACAGAAGCACTACATGCTGCCCAGGCTGCTTCCCACTCTGCAGTCCTGATTCTCCTAGACCTATCGGCGGCATTTGACACAGTGAACCACCAGCTGCTCCTAGGCACCCTAGCTGATCTAGGCATCGGCGGGACGGCGCTGAAGTGGCTCTCCTCCTACCTCTCTGACCGGACTTACCAGGTTTCTTGGAAAGGTTTGCTATCATTCCCCCGCACCCTCCAAACTGGGGTCCCACAGGGATCTGTACTTGGTCCCCTCCTCTTCTCACTGTACACTAAATCCCTTGGCACCATCATCTCTGCTCACAATATATCCTATCACTGCTATGCCGATGACACACAACTGTTTCTATCCTTCCCCCCCTCTGCCACCCAGGTAGAAGAACGCATCACTGCATGCCTGGCTGACATCTCACAGTGGATGTCTTCCAACCACCTCAAGCTGAACCCAGACAAGACTGAGCTTCTGTTCTTCCCAGCTAAGTCCTGCCCTATGCGGGAGCTAACTATCTCCGTAGACAACGCCCTGGTAAAGTCTGTCCCGACAGCCAGGAACCTTGGTGTTGTCCTGGACAGTCAGCTCTCGTTCAAAACACACATCACAGCTGTCACTAGATCCTGTAGGTTTACACTCTACAACATACGACGAATTAGACCGTTCCTCACCCAGGAGTCAGCCCAGCTCCTAATCCAGACAACAGTCTTGTCAAAATTTGACTATTGTAACTCCCTCCTTACTGGCCTACCGGCATGTGCACTTAAGCCCCTCCAACTGATCCAAAATGCCGCAGCCCGCTTGGTCTTCAACCAGCCAAAATTCTCACACGTCACCCCCCTTCTCCGCTCCCTCCATTGGCTCCCGGTCACTGCCCGCACAGAATACAAAACTCTGATGCTGGCATTCAAAGCAACCAAAGGCATGGCCCCCCCATATCTCACAAGTATGATCGTACCCTACAAACCCTCCCGCGCACTCAGATCAGCCAACGCAGGGAAGCTGGAGGTACCTTCACTAAAAACGCCGGGACAACGCTCCACACGTCCCAAACTCTTCTCCCTTCTGGCTCCAAAACTATGGAATGCACTTCCCATCACAGTCAGAACTGCAGCCTCACTCCCAATCTTCCGCCGTAGTCTGAAAACCCACCTCTTCAGACTCCACCATGGCCCGTAGCACTTGCCCTAGCCTAGCCCCTTAGATAGCACATTATGTAGACTTAGATAGTATTTTAAACAGACTTATAGCTTGTTACGTAGACAGCTCTAGAATTGCACTTTATGTAGTCATAGCACTTTATAGTACACATGTATAATATATTATATAGTATAGTATGTATAGTTTACATAGATACTCCACTGTTACGTTCTTAGTCTACGCATGATTCATGATAACTACTTTTTATATATGTGATGTATGCCCTGCTTTTGTTATTGCTTAATGTAAGTCGCTCTGGATTAAGAGCGTCTGCTAAATGCCTAAATTGTAAATTGAAATAGCCAATAATGCACATCTGCACAAAATAACACCTGGACCTCTTGGGGACGTAACAACTACAAATAAAGGTAAGAAAGCCTTCTAGCATGGAATTATCCTTCAACACGAACATTAAATGCCATTGACAATGAATGGAGAATTTACGCCATATGTGTCTGAGCAAATCGGCTGTCGGTATGTCTGTCAGTATGTCGGTGGAGACCCTTGGCCAATAAGGGACCACCATTCTTAGTGACGTAACTAAGGCATGTTTCAAGGCTGGTATAAGGTCAATAATTGACTAGAGCACCCCTCACTTCACACGCGTGTGATCTTTTTGTATCAATCCTGCGTCATGGGGTCCTTGACATGACAACAACTGATGTAAAGGACAGGCTTTTGTTTTGTTTTTTCACTTTACTGATGATGATGCAATGCACACATTGTCTATGAAACTACTGAACATAATAAATGTGTGTCGTTGCCAGGCTGCAGATATACTGTTGACGTGTGGCTGTCTCTGGTCTCATCCCCATGTCTAAAAACTGCCTATAAGTACTCAAAATGTATTCATATGTTTCTGTTAAATGACAAAAGCAGTTTGCCTTCTCTTACGTGAACATATTTTGTGTCTGTTTCCGGTGGTTCTCAAAGTGTGGTCCGTGGACCCCCGGGAGTCCTTGAGGGGATTCCAGGGGGTCCCCCCAGTCAAATGAGTGGATATAGCATCAACACGAACGTAACCACTTTAACCAGGGCGACTGTGGCTCAGGAGGTAGAGCAGGTCGTCCAATGATCCATGGGTCGGCGGTTCGAATCCCGGCTCCTCCTGTCTACATGTCGAAGTGTCCTTGGGCAAGACACTGAACCCCAAATTGCTCCCGATGTGCTGGTTGGTACCTTGCATGGCTTCGGCCGCAATCGGTGTATGAATGTGTGTGTGTGTGTGTGAATGGGTGAATGTAATGCACAATCTATGTAAAGCGCCTTGGATAAAGGCGCTATATAAATGCACCATTTACCATTTAGCCTAAAATGAAATGTTGAAAAAAAACCTTGTATGGGGTCACACAATCTTTTCAGGTGTCTGTGGACAAATACATATTAATGTGGGGCTCCTTGACAAGCAAAAGGTTGAGAACTACTGGCCTTTTCTATATTCCCAGTCTCGGAGGGACTTACATGTTGTCCGTGAAGAAGCAGTTTGCCTTCTTCTGGATGAGAAGACTTACATGTTGTCCGTGAAGAAGCAGTGTGCCTTCTTCTGGATGAGCCTCATGCTCTGTTGGTCCCAGGACCGGGAGCTCAGCATGTGTTTCCTGCCGAGGACCAACACAACCTGACCCTGACTCTCCAACTCCGACACCACCGCTAACAACTGACGCACGCGCGCACACGCACACACACACGCACACACACACACACACACACTCACACACACACACACACACACGCAAAAAAAGCGGTCAGAAAGAATAATGAAAATCACAAGCTCTTTTCTGTAATTTTCTGTATTCTCATATTATTATATAAAGAGAAATATTCGATACTGACAGACCAAAATGAAGGATATTTTCTGTGTTTTAGTTTGTATTGGTATTTTGTAAATACAAAATACAGTTTCAGTTAGTTCTTTCTTGTAGTGCTTGTATATCAGTTAACTCAAATGTGTTGTGTGTTGTATTTATTGTTAGTTTTAGTCTACAATACCCCCGACAGACAGACGCGCACACGCAATAAAGATGCAGCCACCTCAGGCATAATGTGCTGTGGATGTCCTACAACAAATGCATTCGACTAGTGTCACATGTAAGATACAGTAAAACAAATCCTTACGGATGAAGTCAAATGAGATAAGGCTCGAGTCACATTGAAATGTCAAAGGCATTGATCTATTGGTCTATTCTTTTCGTCAAATCTAGTGGATCAATCAAGATCCGAGATCACAATGCTTCTCCTATAGTATAATAAGCGTTTTATAAAAGTGTTGTTGCTATAACATTTATTTTGTATCCGTTGCCAAAGTACATTCAATTACGAAAATACAATTTCTGACCCATTTAGACCTGAGGCCGATTTTGAAAACGCCTTCTAAATCCTAACCTAAAAAACTATTCCTGTTGTTATATAGCAACATTTAAAATGACAGATGCTGTCTTGGTTTTAAAGGTATAACGAGGTATAGGAGGCTTTCCCGGTCTTAATGGGTTAAACAATAAAAAAAAGAAAAAAATAAGAAGAATGTAATGAAACTTAATAAAGGTTATTACAGTTATCCCAATTATTCACACAGTATATTGTTGAGCCTCATCTTCACCACTCATCAGGCAGATAAATAGCAACGTCGGGTACACGGAGGGGCATGTGTTCCCAGCGGGCATTGGCCTAGTTCAAGTAAATTACATTTACTGTAATGAAATCTTTGTTTATTCACACATTAGTTTGATAGTCAGTAGTTAGTTTCATCCAAACATTAGTAAATAGTTTCCTCCAAATATTCAAAGAAGTGGCTGCTGATCTCTTTTAACCCATTCTGGACTTTTGGTGTTTCAAGCATTTATGTTATACTTTAGCTATTGAAAAATAGTAGATCTCCCATTTTTGAAAAAAATCATGGGGGGGGGATGGGGTCCATGGAATGGGGGCCGGCGGCCAATTACATATCATTTTTGGGGTCCTTGACATGAAATATTGAGCACCACTGATATAGAAACATAGGTATTTCAGAAAACTGTCAGGATTTAGAAGACATTATTTTAATTTCAACGTCGGGCCTAAATGGGTTAAATAGCAGTGTTTACACAGCCTTTAAGCGTTTGAAAGCCCTCTTATCATGTCTCTCAGTCTCTGGGTATCTATCTCTCTCTCCTTATCAGGACAGGCTGTACATAGGAAGTCCTGTTTCTGTGGCGGGGACTTCCCTCGCTGTGGGGACAGACAGTGGTCAAGTCTGTCAGCGTTACACTCAGCCTGGGGAAATTCATCTGTCTGCAAGTCAGCCAGTGTTTGTCAACCAGCGGGTTGGGTACCGTTTCCTATGGGCTTTGCTGGTGTGTGAATGGACATGTTTTGTTATGCTGTGTGTGACTGTGTGTGACTGTGTGTGTGTGTGTGTGTGTGTGTGTGTGTGTGTGTGCGACAGTGCGCGTGCATGCATGCATGCGTGCGTGTGGGCATGCGTGTGTGCGCGGGCATGCATGTGTGACAAACAAACCACTATCCCCTATTCCCAATCTATCTTTGAAATTCTTTGTAGATTTGAAATGAGTTTTGATAGATTCCACCTACAGTATAATGACAAATGCCCAAAATAGACACACATGGGTGGAAGTGGTTAATGGCACGATCATATTAGTTTTAGGAGTACTACAGGTACTAATTTATACATTGTTGAACATCTGTTCAATCTGTTGAACATCTGTTAAATTACAACATCTCAGATTTATATGGAAAGCATTCAACGTCGCTATGTTTAGTTGAAAATGGAATAAGTGATTTCCGAGCAACACGGTTGTATGATGACATATAAATGCACCATACAGTAAGGAGCATGTTTGTGCAGGTCAAAGGTTGCAGAAAGAATACTATACAGTATACACTTGACTATACAGTGTTGATTTTGACAGCAAATTTAGATTTTAGTTTTAGTCATAGTCTCTTGAATAGTTGTCATTCAGTTTTAGTCACACCTGGAATGTTTTAGTCTAGTTTTAGTCGACTAAATCCACAGGGATTTTACGTTTGCTGAAAATAGCAGATCTACAAGTTCACAACACATGTTGTGACCGGGATGCACACGCAGATGAGACACACCGACGGTCCGTGCTTGCGGTTAGGGGGTTGAGTGTAAAAACCAAGTGTAAAATGACCGATACTAGATCTGTTGTCCACTAGTAGTCCTTTCCTAACATTTTAGTCTGGTTAGTTTTCATTTAGTCTGTGTAAAAAGGTAGTCGACGAACATTTCTTGTCATTGACGAAATCAACACCGATACTATAGTGGAGGAGCATCATATTATTTCATAGTAGACTTGGTGCTGACTTGAAGGTCCGCGGTAATCTTGAGGTTGCAGTATGAAACCTCGGTGTGAGCGCCGATGTGTGGGTTTACCCGATGGCCGCTCTCTACCTCTGTCTCTCCACCTCGCACAATGACTAAATGGCGTTTGTTTTCAAACAGTAATAAGTGTAGGCAGACAGACGGAGACGTCGGCTGGCTGCTAGACAAGTGGGCTGGCTGTTGGTTTAAACGAAAAGGGCCAGTGACCACTAAAACAGGCAATCCCACCCCCACACGCTAACGTTAGTCATAGTACAACACGCAGAAAAGCCCCTCAGTTCCGCAGACATATACCTGGGACTAGGTATATGTCCCGTTGCATTTTTGCATCAATTTTGTCTGTTGCACTTTGTATTAATTTTGTCTGTTGGATTTTGTTGTTTTTTTGTTGCATCCTTTTAATTGTGCTTGTTTCACCGTTGTAGATCTGCTATTTTTCAATAGCTAAATTATAACAATGTTTAAAACACCAAAAGGGGTTCCCGCCCAAAATGGGTTAACGGTAATTGTGTTCCAGGGGAAGCACAGTACATAACACAGCGGCCTATAGGCGGTTTTAGTTCTTTTCCAGGCTTTTCTCCTCCTGAGATACGGCTGGGAACTTATATTGATTCTCACCGCCTCTGCTTTCCTGCCATCGCGTGTGATGTTGCCCACGTTCAGTCCATCCACGACCACGTCAAACACCGGCTTCCGCTTCACAAATTCCTTAAACTGGTCTAACTCCTGGACAGAGAGACAGACAGGGGGGGAAACGGATGTGAAAACTCTTAAGATTGACATTTAAATGACCACTGCATTTACATTTCGGACATCTAGTTGATGCACTTTACCAGAGAAACATAATGAGACAAAATGGAGGACCCTGATGTAAACGAGTCTTTTCTGGTTTCATCCTCGTAGCAGTTTTTGTATCGACTTGTGCTTCCGTTTGAAATGTACCCATTCTACATACTGTGAATGAATATTATTCCAATCAATCATTCAGACCCTTGAACAAGCTGCAAATCCTGCTTCACCATAATTAGAAGCAACCAACATGAATACGACAATTACTATTAATTGTAATAAGTAATTACACATAACTATCCTTCCTACATTTTTTACTATTCCAGCTCAGTGTTATTTTTGAACAGTTTTACATGTGAAA